>NW_023270426.1:25696221-25755021 GCF_011800145.1 Mirounga leonina | reverse complement strand
TGGATGGATGGATGGATGGATGGATGGATGGATGGATGGATGGATGGGAGGGAGGGATTATTTCACATGCTGTAATAAAGGAGGGTGGTTTTCTAGAATTGCAGCTTCCTATAGGAAGACCTCCTTGAGTTGGTGACCAAAGAATGGGTAGAGGGGTCCAGCAGTATTACCTAGAAAGAGACTAGAAGCAGGGGCAGCACCCCTAATCATAGCCAAGACCACCTAAAGGGCATTCCAGGGATGGATTTCCCTCCCAAGGACAAGCTTTGGAGGTTGGCGTCCAGGATGAGAGAGACCTGGGTCCTTCTGGTCTGGCTGTCTAACCCAGGTAAGTGCCTTCCCAGCTCCAGGCCTCACACTTGCTTCACTTAGAAACGGAACACTGAACTAAATTCAGTAGTCTCAATCCTGGGTGCAAAATAGAATTCTCCAGGGTGATTTTCAAAAGCAATGATCCCAGGTGCCTGGGTTGCTCAGTCCTTAAGCGTCTGCCTTTGGCTCAGGTCATGATCCCAGGGTCCTGGGATCGAGCCCCCCATTGGCATCAGGCTCCCTGCTCTGCAGGAACCCTGCTTCTCCCTTTCCCACTCCCTCTGCTTGTGTTCCCCCTCTCATTGTCTCTCTCTGTCAAATAAATAAATAAAATCTTAAAAAAAAAAAAAAGCAATGATCCCCCTGATCCCACCTCAGACCAATGTTATCAGAATCTCTGACAATGAAGCCTAGACACTGGCATTTTCTTTAAGGCTCCCTGGCTGACTTCAGTGTGCAGCCAGAGTCAAGAGCCAGTGACCTAGATGATCTCTAAAATCTAGGTTTAAAGTGCAGTGAGAGCTATTTGGACTTAGTGTATAATCATTCACATCATTGAGTACTTGCCATCTACCATATAATGTACCAAATATGTCATGCATGTATTTTATTTAAGTTACAGAGGAAAACCCTACCAAATTAGATAGGTACTACTATTATCCTCATTTTACAGATGAGGAAACTGAGGTACAGAGAGCAAATTTGGTCAAGAGCTTGAAACCTCTAAGCTGGAGTGCCTTTCCAGTGACAAGAAGCAAATTTCTACCTAATGGAGTTGTTACTCACACAGAAGAGCTACCAAGAGAAGAGCATGGGGTACTTCGAGTGAACACATCTTGGATGCAGGCACGGGACTGGCCTGGTCATTCTCATAGCCCCACAGTGTGCACGCCCAGAGTGCACGTCCCAAATGATAAGAGTGTAACTCTAAGAAAACAGCCTTTCATGTTTCTCTGCATTGATCTTGGTCATTTTCAGAGATGATTCCCATAAAATGTGGGGTTTTACCTTAGGCAGACAGAGGAACCATTTGGCTGGGTGAGGAGAAAGAACTTCCTGTGTACCCCAGTATGGCCAGGACAGAATACACTCACCCGCCCCCACTCCTTCCCATATGGGGCCCACCACCGCCTTTCCCACCTTTTGACCGCCTTCCCATTTGTGCAGTTCTCTGAGGCAGGACCCAGAGGACGGCATGTTAAGTGGGAGCTGAGAGAGGTTCCCAAGGAAGTGAAAGATCAGTGAAAGCAGAGATTAGGAAAAAGGGAAGATGGTCTATTCTTAAAGTGGAATACTGTGCTGCCATTAAAAAGGGGAGAGCTGTACGGGTAGATGCAAAAGATGCTTGTGATACACAAGGTACAGAACAGGATCTTCTCACTGATATTTATATAAACACCACACACACTGGGCGCCTGAGTGGCTCAGTTGTTAAGCGTCTGCCTTCGGCTCGGGTCACGATCCCAGGGTCCTGGGATCGAGCCCCGTGTCGGGCTCCCTGCTCGGCGGGGAGCCTGCTTCTCCCTCTCCCACTCCCCCTGCTTGTGTTCCCTCTCTCGTTGTCTCTCTCTCTCTGTCAAATAAATAAATAAATAAATAAATCTGAAAACAACAACAACGAAAAAAAAACACCACACACACACAGACACTAGCAGAACCATCTGGAAGGACAGATTCCAAACTGTTACTAGTGATGACTGGGCAGATGCACGGGGGTGGAGCTACACGGTAGGGTAGTGTGTTGTATTAATGGCATACTTTTACTTTCTCCATTAATCACCCTATTATTTAAACTGTTGACAGCAACTGTATATTAATTTTTTTAGATAAAGGGACATCAATTCATAAATCAAAAGAAATACTAAAAAGGGGAGCATAAAAGCCCATGCCAGGTCCCGGGAATTCTGTCCAGGATAGGCCCCCAGCAAGGTCATCTTTGCCAAGCTTTCCAGCCAGTGTTAGTGACCCCATTGTTCTCCCCTGCTTGCTCTCTTCTCAGCATGCCATTCCAGTGGCAGCCTCTTACCTGGGTCAGCTGCTTCCCCTCCAGGCAGGGAGTGGCCCAGGGAATTTTGGGGTTGCAGAAGATGGATCTGAGAGCTAGTGGCCCCAGTTGATGTAAGAGATGACAAAGCTTATTTGGGAGGGAAAAATTGCCCAAGATGCTACTTGCCAGCAGAGGTGGGTAAAGGGCGGGGCGTTCATGTTAAGGCCTCTGACTTCCCTGCGCTTCTGTGTGTTGCTTTGGAAGCTGAGAAATGGAAACTGACACACCAAGACCTGAAGAAAAGAATAGTGCTTTGTGGTCAGAACCATTTCCCAAAAATCCAAAAGGCTAGGGGCAAGGGTCCGCTTATAACATTATATGCAGGACAGTCCCCCTCTCATGAGGACCTGATAACTTGGCAACTTCATGGCCTGCATGAACAGCAGGAGGTGGACTTTCCTTCCCTAGGGAGGAATAGTCTAGCCACTCTCTGCTTCCTCTTTATGTTTTCTTACATCTTTGTCATTTATAAACAGCATAATGTTGTGGTTAAGAGCAGGAGCTAAGAAGACAGAGAACCCAGGTGGGATTCTGCACCACTTCCCTAAGCCTCCATTTCCTCTAAAATGGGGATAATAATAGTACTTACCTCATGGAGTTGTCTGCTAAGAATTAAATGAGATAATGCAGGAAAAGTCCTGAGCCCTATACCTGGCACATGCAGTGAATAGTAACTGTTGGTTTTATAACTAACAATAACAAGATCCACAGCAATTATGAACTGTACCTTATGAACTGTACCTTTCAAATGACAGTAAGGAAGGTGACTGACGTTCACACACTTACTCGTTTACACATCTTTTTTTTTTTTTAAGATTTTTAAAAATTTATTCATTCGAGACATAGAGATACAGAGAGAGAGAGAGAGCACGAGCAGGGGGAGAGGCAGAGGGAGAAGCAGGCTCCCCGCTGAGCCAGGAGCCGGACATGGGGCTCCATCCCCCGTCCCTGGGATCATGACCCGAGCCCGAAGGCAGATGCTTGACCATCTGAGCCACCCAGGCGCCCCTCGTTTACACATCTCTAACATAAGTCCGAATCTAAGCTTCTAGAATTAGAAGTCTTTTTTTTTTTTTTTTAGGATTATTTATTTATTTATTTATTTGACAGAAAGAGACACAGCGAGAGAGGGAACACAAGCGGGGAGGGAGAAGCAGGCTGCCCGCTGAGCAGGGAGCCTGATGCAGGGCTCGATCCCAGGTCCTGGGACCATGACCTGAGCCAAAGGCAGATGCTTAACGACTGAGCCACCCAGGCGCCCCTAGAATTAGAAGTCTTCCACAAGACCTGTGTCCACCAAAGTCCTACATAGCTGAGCTTCCAGTGCATCCAAAAATTATCACCTTCCTCTGAAGTCATTCAGTAAGACCCTAATTTACTTGGCTTTTACATTTGCTAGCTGCTGTACAGACTGATCAGGACAAATAAATTCCTTCCTTCCAATCAGGCCTGGCCATCTTGGAATCTTCTCAAAGCCCTTAGAAATAGGAATCCTTTCTTTCATTTTTTTTTTTTTTTTTAATCTCTGTTCCCTCTTCAGTCTAGTTAGGAGAAAGAAAGTTTCTGGGGGTAGGAGGTTTAAACTGATGGGCCATTAACAGGATAACAAAGCAAAAGGAATTTTCCAGGTCACCAGCCAACGACTTTAGAGTGGTATTTAAAATTCACTTGCTTAGGGGGAGGGAAAGAGGATGGTCAGGAGAGGGTGGGGAAGGATTTCTCCCAGCTGATGGGGAACTGGGGAACGCCCTTTTTTATGGTTAGCAAAACTAGTAAACACCTTAACAAGCTGCTTGGTTTCTGGGCTGATCTTTTATCATAGTACTTAAGATGCAGATACTGAAAAGAAAACAAACGTCAGTCTGCTGAATTCATGAAGAAAATGGTCTCCTTGGTTTCAGATTTAGGGAACATCTGGATCCCTGCTACAATACAACATATCCATAAATTTCTTCTGAGCCCACTGAATAGACAAAGACACAGACACACACAAACTACTCTCTCATCCATAACTTGCCTTATTCCAGCTGTGACAAAGTTCAGTAGAAGAGTCATGGTCATGCTGTGTTCCCCCACCCCAAGTTTGTATTTTGGAAAATTTATTTGTTGGCAGTCTGGAAGTCATTGGGGAAGGCAGTTTCAGCACTTAATTGGTAAAAAGAAATACTCTTCTAGGGATCACCTTTGCTGCTGAAGGAAGAATGACCAGCAAAGAGTCCTGCTGGAATTTGGCAGCTGAGCCTTTCCACCTCCCTATTCCACTCTCTCCTCTCTCACAGTGCACTGCTTCAGGAACCTGCACAGCCCTCGCAGCTTCTGGAAGCCCCACCAAGTTACACAAGGCTGCTTAAGTAGTAGTTGTACACAGTTTTAGGTTTTTCTAGTACAATGATTTCCAAACTCTTTAAAACTCAGCAGAATCCTTTCCAAAGGAACACAAGGAAAAATAGATTGATTAAAACTATTGCTTCTGGGGCGCCCGGGTGGCTCAGTTGTTAAGCGTCTGCCTTCGGCTCTGGTCATGATCCCAGGGTGCTGGGATCGAGCCCCGCATCAGGCTCCCTACTCAGAAGGAAGCCTGCTTCTCCCTCTCCCACTCCCCCTGCTTGTGTTCCCTCTCTCGCTGTGTCTCCTCTCTCGCTGTGTCTCTCTGTCAAATAAATAAATAAAATCTTAAAAAAAACAAACAAAAAACACAACTGTTGCTTCTGGTAGGAGCCAATCACAAGGTTGCTCAAACGGGTCCTTGGGATTAAAAAAAAAAATCACTATTTTCAAATATCACTCCACTATTACTTTAGGTAATTTTGTCATTACAATCAAGTCCAAACTCCTATTAGATCTTTAGAACCCTATTTGATCCAGCCCCTGCCTACCTGAGCTTCATTCGGTTATTCCCATGTTGTCGGCTCTCTTGATTTACTCCTTGATTTTGGTGGTGCAGGTCCTCCACTAGCTTCCTGGGAAGAGATACATGGGAGGTAAATTTTTTTGAAACCTTGTATTTCAGCATATATCTTGCCTTTTGTTCTCGCTTCATAGTTTGACTGGTAGTTTTTCCAGGTATAAAAATCTAGGTTGTAAATCATTCCCAACAAGCCTAGGCCTCTCCAGCATCTAGGTATTTGAACTGGAAGTTCCTCTTTTTTTTTTTTTTTTAAAGATTTTATTTATTTATTTGAGAGAGAGAGAGAGCACAAGAGGGGGCAGGGTCAGAGGGAGAAGCAGACTCCCCGCTGAGCAGGGAGCCTGATGCGGGACTCGATCCCGGGACTCCAGGATCATGACCTGAGCCAAAGGCAGTCACTTAACCAACTGAGCCACCCAGGCGCCCTGGAAGTTCCTCTTGCATAGAACACACATGCCTCATGCTCACCCCCTGCACTTGTGTAGATAATACTTCATTGTTCTTTTTCTTTTTTAAGAGTTTATTTTTTTTTAAGTAATCTCTATACCCAAAGTGGGGCACGAACATACAATCCTGAGATCAAGAGTCATATGCTCCGCCAACTGAGCCAGCCAGGTGCCCCACACCTCATTATTCTTGTCAGGGAAACTTACCTGCCCAACCACATATCCCTCTTAGTTGCTCCCACAACTTGGTGGTTACCCCTCGTTACACTTCTTACACCGTATTATCACTACCTATTTACTTATCTGTGCCCTGTTCTAGTTTGTGAGCATGAGGGCTAAAAACACAGAGCCACAGTGCCACTCGATAAATATTTGTAGAACAACAAAATAAATGAATGGTTGTGATATTTTTTTAAAGATTTATTTATTTATTTGAGAGAGAGAGAGAGAGAGAGAGAGAATGAGCCCAAGCACGAGTGGGACGGGCAGAGGGAGAGGGAGAATCTCAAGCTGACTCCATGCGAAGCCCGGAGCCCAATACGGGGCTCGATCCCAGGACCCTGATATCACAACCTGAGCCAAAACCAAAAGTCAGACACTCAACTGACTGCACCACCCAGGTGCCCCAGATGATATTTTTTTATTATAAGACACAATGTACAGTAAAATGTTTGACAAATGCCCTCACCAGCTGGTACATGCTGGGGGAGTAGAAAGCAGGACTAGTCTCAGGGAAGATATGCCACCTTGAGACTAAGAGCATAGTAAGAACACTTATAATTTCTTGCTCAATATGTGCCTTTCATGAGGACAGGGACCACATCTGGTCCCAACAATCAGACCATAATGACAGCTTAATAAAGAACTGTTGAGTGAATGAACTGGTCCAGACAAAGGGAGTCCTATGCACTACACGACCAAGAAAGCAGAGAGAAAAAGTCCCTACCCTGTCTTACAGTCATAGGAAAAAGGGAGCTTTGGAATGAAAACACAATTCCTCATCGGCTCCCACCCCACCTCCAGCAGCAAACCCTCTCCCGATTCCCTGTTCCAGATATAGACATTCCCTTCTTTGGACACAACTCAACTACCTGGCTTGAATCCTTGTTTTTGTAGTCTGTTTATTTTCAACCAGCAGGTCCTGTTGCCTCCTCTTCCTTCTCTCCCTTTACAGCAGCTTTCACCGCGACCCTCCTGCTTCATTCCTCTAGTATGGAGGAGTGAGGCCTCCGTCACCCCAGGGAGGCCTCCGTCACCCCACACCTACATTTTCCCATGGCTCTGTCCTTCACTCCAAGTCATTTTGACGCCTCTGTCAGATTAATCTCTCTGAAGCATCACTTTGCAGTGTCTCCTCACTGTCCCAAAATATCTCCAGAGGCTTTTGACTTCCTCTCGTGTTAAGTCACAACTCTTCTGCCAGGTTTCAACCTTCAGAATGACTTCTGATGCTCTGTTTTCCCTCCTCACACACACCACCTCACTTATCACACATACACAACTCTCAAAGATTAGGCAAGATGCCTCACTGTCTCAGAAACAACAGAGCAGACTTCTGCACAACTTGTGCATTCTCTTCTCTGGAATGTTCTCCCCACCCCTCTCTTAATCCAATCCATCCTTCCAGACCTGATTTAAATCTTTCCTCCTCCAAGATGCCTTTATTTACAACTTCAGGCCTTGCACATCTTCCCAAATTTAAAATCCAAATAGCACTTATCATCTTTGCAGCCCAGTTACATCTGGATGTGTGCCTTATATAAAACACTATATAGCCCACATGCATTGGTGCAGTCTTCCCCAACTAGCCTGACCGCCCCTTGATGGTAAGGATGTCCTGTTCTTGGACCTGAGGGCCCTAGAGTTCAACACAGAGTAGTATGCAGGGGGTGGTAAGAGAGCTGCCTTCAGAAACAGACAAACTAGGGTTAATCCCAGCCCTACCAATTCTAATTGTATGTATTTGGACTCTCTGAGCTTCATTCAGTATTCTCATCTGTAAAACTGGGATAATAATAGTGCTATCTCATAGGTTTGATGTGAAAATTTAAATGAGATAATTAAAGCAATTTGCGCATTGTTTTGATACAGGATAAGTACTCAGTACATGTTAACTATTGTTATTAGAGACTCCAATCCCTGTTCTTGGAGTTGAACTTTGGCCTTGATTTTGCTTGAGACTTTCGGTCACTGAGCCAGCCTTGCAAATAGTGATTTCCTGCCAATCCCTGCCTCTGTGTCCACCCTTGGCTGGTCAAAGCATTCTCTGTAAGCAGTGGCTAAGAGAAAGTTCCATCATGCAAAGTCATCTCAGGCCCCACCTGTGGTTCCTCCTGCCCTCAGCACTACTGGATTCAGTGCTGAATTGTTTAGCACCTTTGGTTTGTGAACCTTAAGCTTTTCTTTTTTCCACTTCTTCTTTATCACTATCATTGTATTATAAAAACAATATATGCTCATTATTTTTTTTTAAAGTACATAAAAATATAAAGAGCAAAAGTCTCACTCCGCACCCAAACCTCCATTCCTACTCTTTAGAAGAAACCAGTTAGCAGTTTCTCATGTGTATTTCCAGAAAACACAGCTATAGAAACATACACACACATACACTTGTCTGTGGCTTTATTCACTTAATAATCAGTCTTGAACATCTTTCTCTACCTATACTTGATAGGGTCACCACACACTGTTCAATGGCAGCTTAGATTTTTTTTTTTTTTTAAGATTGTATTTATTTATTTGAGAGAGTGTGAGTGGGGAGGGGCAGAGGGGGAGGGAGAAAGCATCTGAAGCAGACCTGGCACTGGTACAGAGCCCAACATGGAGCTCAATCCCACAACTACCAGATTACAAACAGCTGAAACCACAAATCGGATGCCCAACCAACTGCACCACCCAAGTGCCCCTTAGATTTCTTTTGTAAAAAGCAACCAAAGTTGATTTCGTCAATCCCCTACAGATGGGCATGTAGGTTGCTACTACTAAAACAATGTGATGAACATCCTTGTATATATATTTGTGTACTCCTTAAGTCTTCAGGGTTCTGATTGCCAAATTAGACTAGATTGGGGGTGATTCATCAAATTTGGTTCTACCTCCCAAGTCTCCACCCAAATATAGCATTCAGTTCTTATACCCACTGACTCACTGCTCAGTGGTGTGACTACCTTCCTCTTCACTTTAAAATAGAAGAAAGAGGTCACTGGACTGTTTCCTCATGATCCCACTCAAAAAGAGTTCACAGAAGCCATGTTTCTCCCTTTATCTGGAACCAGAGGGGAAATCCCAGGCATTGGGGAATATGATTTCAGAATCAGGCTGTGTTCTCAGGTAGCCCTGAGGTAGCCCCAGAGAAGGAAGGAAACACGTTTTTGGTTCATGAGACACAATCCCAGCTGTTTTCAGTGGGGCTGAGAGGGATGTGAGTGTGACAATAAGGACAGTAGCTGAGACAGGCTTCAGGTAGTAGTTGGGGGATGGTGAACACATAGGGCTTTCATCAGCAGTGACTCGGCATTATTATCCTAGCCCACATCCGTCCCTTTACACCATGTCCTTGCTCAGGCCAAGGACAGGATGGAACAGCAGGAACTTTGCTTATCCCCAGCTCAGCCTGACTCATGCAAGACCCCAAGCCAGCCCCTTACTGTACCCTGGGTGAAACTAGGGCTGGAAAAAGTTGTCCCTGGGATGTATCTAAGTTGTTTACATATAACTCTATGACCCACAGCGAGCTACCAAACCATTTTAAGCTTCAGTTAGCCCATTCCCCTATCTATAAAAAAAAGTAAATGCAACACCAATAGTCCGTGTGTTACACTGTCCTTGAAGGCAGGAGGTATACCAAGTACTTAACAAGAACATGGCAGTGCATAAGCAGTCAATAAATCTCTGATACTTGCTTCACTGATATCTCCTTCTTGCCTAGCACAGTGCCCGATTCAGAGTAGGTGCTTAATTAAAAATTTTTTCAATGAATGAATGAACAACCTCTTCATCTCTGAAGGGCAGACAGGAAAATTGCAAAATAACCCCCAAGGCCTTTCCAACCTCATGTCACCCTATTCTCTTCCTTACAGTATGGAAGTTTACTGATAATGGAGTTTGGTTGGGTTCATTCAATTCATTTTCTCTCTCTCTCCCTCTCTCTCTCTCTCCTTTTCTTCCTCCCTCCCTCCGAGAAAAGATGTTCTATTCCCCCTGGTTTGTCCTCAAGACCGAGCCACATCAAAGAATAAGCTCAAGGGCAAGGTCCTGGAATGCAGCCTCACCTTAGAGTTTCTAAAGAGAAACCAAGTCCTAGGACCATGGAAAATCAGAGGAGGGAGGAAAGAAAATTCATTTATTCATTTAATAAATATATATGTGGAATATCTATTGTGTCTAGAAGTGAAACCAAAAGCTTGCTGCTTGGCCTTCATCTACTCTCTTGCCATGCTGTCATCTTCCTCAAACCCTCAAAGCCTGATCTCCAAATGCCTACTGAAAAGGCTTCCTTGTAGGTAGTCCTCAGGTACTCCCACTGTTAATGCAGATGCCCTTGCCCCTTCTTGTTCCTCACTACCTCTCTCCCAGCACCTTTCTCATCCTTTGGTTTCCCTCCTCTGCCCCTGATTCTTACCTTCTGTTGTGAGCCTAACTGCATCCCTCCAAAATCCATGTTATAATCCTAACCCCCTGCACCTCAGAATGTGACTGCATTTGGAGATAGGGTCTTATAAACATTTTATTTATTTATTTATTTGAGGGGGAGAGAGAGAAAGTGAGTGAGCATGAGCGAGGGAAGGGGCAGAGGGGGAGGCAGAGGATCTCAAGCAGACTCTGCACTGAATGCAGAGCCTTATGGAAAGCTCGATCTCATGCCCCTGAGATCGTGACCTGAGCTGAAATCAAGAGTCAGATGCTGGGGCGCCTGGGTGGCTCAGTCATTGGGCGTCTGCCTTCGGCTCAGGTCATGATCCCAGGGTCCTGCAATCAAGTGCTGCATCAGGCTCCCTGCTTCTCCCTCTCCCTCTCCCACTCCCCCTGCTTGTGTTCCCTCTCTCAGTCTCTCTCTCTCTGTCAAATAGATGGATGAAATCTTTAAAAAAAAAAAAAAAAAAGAGTCAGATGCTCAACCAACTGAGTCACCCAGGCGCCCCTGGAGATAGGGTATTTATTTATTTATTTATTTATTTATTTATTTTTAAAGATTTTATTTATTTATTTGAGAGAGAGACAGACGAGAGAGAGTGAGAGAGAGCATGAGAGCGGGGTGAGGGTCAAAGGGAGAAGAAGACTCCCTGCTGAGCATGGAGCCTGATGCAGGGCTCGATCCCAGGACTCCAGGATCATGACCTGAGAGGAAAGCAGACACTTAACCAACTGAGCCACCCAGGCGCCCCTGAGAGAGGGTCTTTAAAAAGTAATTAATAAAGTCATTAGGGTGGGCCCTAATTCAATATTACGGGTGGATTTATCAGGACACAGGCAGAGGGCAGACCATGTGAAGACAACGAGAAGATGGACATCTACAAGCGAAGGAGGGAGGCCTAAGAAGAAACCAACCCTGTTGGTATTTTGATCTCAGACTTCTAGCCTACAGAATTGTGGGAAAATAACTTTCTATTGTTTAAGGCACTCAGTCTGTGGTACTTTGTTACAGCAGCCCTAGCAAACTATTACAACCCTGTATTGTAAGTCACAGTCATCACCCCCAAAGATCCCATCCTCTTCTATTAACCCACCTCCATGGCCTAAACTATCATCCCTCCCCTTCCCAGTGGCCTACTCAGGTTAACACATCCATACACTGAAACCTGAACTCTCATTCAGATCCCAGCTCCAAATTCCAGCTGCCTACCAGACTCTTATGCCTGAATTGTTTTGCCAATCCTGAAACCTTAAGAGGTCTAAAACCACAAAATCCCTGTAGGTCAGCCCAACCACCTTGCTTTACCCATAAGGAAACTGAGGCACAAAACAAAAACAAACTTGGCTCTCTTCCCGACTTCCCTATTCCTAAAAGCACCATCTATCTGGTCACTCAAAAATGTGGAATCATCTTTTACTCTGCCCTTTTTCCTCCCTCAGAGCCAATCAAGGAACTTCCAATGGATTCCAAAACAAGATAGAGCTAGGGACACCTCAGGAATGGTCCAAGCAAATACAAATTCTCTCTAAAGGACTACAATTTTAACCAATGCATTCAGGAATGCCCATAAAGTCCTAAGAAACTGGGCCTAAGCTAAAAACCACAAAACACACAAGGAAACAAGGCACCATAAGTGAGAATCAGCAGGAACAACAGACCTACATAATCATATCCATAAAAGTATGACACAGAAATTATCAAGTACAGGGGCACCTGGGTGGCTCAGTCGTTAAGCGTCTGCCTTGTGTTCCCTCTCTCGCTGTAAAAAAAAAAAAAAAAAGAAAGAAATTATCAAGTACAGAAAGTGAATATATCTTTCCTTCCTTCTTTCTTTCTTTTCTTCTTTTTTTTTTTTTTTTTGAGAGAAGGAGGGGCGCAAGAGGGGGGAGGAGCAGAGGGAGAGGGAGAGAGAGAATTTTTTTTTTTTTTTAGTAAAGTGACATAAATTTACTAAGTTAAGATACAGAAAAAGCTCTCAAGAATGAGAAGGGTCCTGACAGTGTTGCCCAGGAGAGAGAGAATCTTAAGCAGGCCCCATATTTCAGCACAGCACCTGACTCTGGGCTCAATCTCATGACCCTGAGGACCATGACCTGAGCCAAAATCAAGAGTTGGATGCCTTACCGACTGAGCCACCCAGGCGCCCATATTTCAAGAAATAAATGTGAGCCTTAAATATACGAGCCAGGGGTAAAAGACTAAAAAAGTAACCAAGCCAATTTTGAAAAAAATTGAAACTAAGATGAATCCAGTAGCAGATTAGATACTGTTAAAGGCAGAATTAATTTACTAGAAAATGGATCTGAAGAAATCTAAAAAGTGACCCAAAAATATAGAGAGATGAAGAATACAAAGAACTATATATGTGACATTGGAGGATAGAATAAGATGGTCTAATATATATTTAATTGTATTTACCAAAGAAAATGAAGGAAAGAATAAGAAAGAGGAGTGTTTGTAGAGTTAGGACCAGGACTAGAGTGAAGTGAGTGAGGTACCTAGGGCATAAAATTTATTTTAGACACTCATTCTCAGGGCCAATTCTGCATTTACACAAGCTCAAGAATGAGTGTCTCCTAAAATTTGGTGCCCCAGGCACCTCACTGGCTTCACATTGGTGCTGGCCATGCTGAGAATTTTTCCAAATTGTTGTAAGACAGCAAACTCCGGATTCAGAAGTCCCAAGAAGGATGAAGAAAAATATATTCACAACTACTTACATCACAGTGAAACTGCAAGGGCCTGGGACAAATATAGATCAATAACAAAGAAACTGCAGTTAGACTGACAGTAGACTTCCCAGCAGCCACAATGGGAACCAGAAGGGTATCTTCAATGTGCTGAGACAGAGTAACTGTTGTTCGAGAATTTTATTCAAGAATTTAAATATGAGGGTGAAAGAAAGTAAATTTCAAACCAATGAAAACTGAGAGAATTTACTACCAACAGACACTGAAGGAAATTCTAAAGGATGAATTTCAGGCAGAAGGAAAGCAATCTCAGACACTCTTATAAGAAGGAACAGGGAACAAAGAGATTAGTGGTTCTGTAAGCCACCAATGAACAATATTTGACCATAAAAGAAATGATGTCTTATCTCTCCTGAAAAAATGAAAAAAATTAAAAAGTAAAAAAGAATGAAAACACTGAACTATAGCAGAATATAAAGGGGGGGTAGGTAGAGACTTAAGGATTTAAGTTAATTTAAGGTCTTTGTATTAAATTGTTTAAGAGGGTAAAAATTGTGATTAATTTTTAAATATCTAGGGGATCCACTAAAAGAATAGAGAGACTGTAACTTCCATGGCAATCAATAGGAAAGAATGGGATAACTAAAAAACAAAACAAAACAACAAACAAACAAACAAACAAAGCAAAACAACTCAGTCCACAGGACGAGAAAGTAGAAGGAAAAGCAGAAATAAAAACCAGCACCTAGGGGAGGCTATGCACGTATTGGGGTAGGGAGTATATGGGAAATCTCTGTACTTTCCTCTCATTTTTGTTATAAATCTTTTTTTCAAAAAGATTTTATTTATTTATTTGAGAGAAAGAGAGACAGAGAGAGTACCAGTAGGAAGGAGAGGGAGAAGCAGGCTCCATGCTGAGCAGGGAGCCCAACTCAGGGCTCGATCCCAGGACTCTGGGATCATGACCTGAGCAGAAGGCTGATGCTTAACCGATGGAGCCCCCCAGGCACCCCTCATTTTTGTTATAAATCTAAAACTGCTCGGGGTGTCTGGGTGGCTCCATCAATTAAACATCTGCCTTCAGCTCAGGTCATGATCCCAGGGTCTTGGTATCGAGTCCCACATCGGGCTGCCTGCTCAGCGGGGAGTCTGCTTCTCCCTTTCCCTCTGCCCCTCTCCCTGCTCATGCTCTCTTTTTCTCACACTCTTGCTCTCTCTCAAATAAATAAATAAAATCTTTTTAAAAAAAATCTAAAACTGCTCTAAAAAGTCATCTTAACACATACATACACATGACAAATAGCACAAAATAAGACAGAAAGAAATCTAACTAATTCAATCATTTTCAGTTCTCGTATAAATACATGCAAATTGAAATGTACTGCTCTGCATTGAAAAGACAAAGCTTGTCAGGGTGGCTAGAAACCAAAATCCAGTAATATGTGCTTGTTACAAGTAAAACAAAGGAGTTTAAGTAACTGCTAAAGTTTCCTCCCGCTTCATCCAGCCAATGTGATTGCCCCAGAAAGTCAAACAGAATAAATCTGGTCATCTGAGGAGAGTCTGATAAAGGAACTATTTGCAAACATCTGGCCGGACCATAAGGAAACCACACGAATAGTGAGTGCGACACCCTGGAACTGGGAAAAACTGGCCTCCAATATCACCTCTAGGACAGAATGACATAGTCCCTAACACACACACTCACACACATACATCCCACAGCTTCAAGACTTTCAATAGTATCCCGTGGTCCTTAAGAAGGATCAAACTGCACATTCTTACAGAGCCTCCAAAGCCTTCTATGATCTGACCCCTCTCTCCTATCTCTAGCTGTTTCTGGGCCCAGAGTCCACTGGATTTTCAATCCTTTAGTCACAGTGGCTTTCTCTTACAACCTTGGGTTCACCATGCCTGCTCCCTCCCATCTGAGGACCTTTGCGTGTGCTGTTCTCGGCCTGGACTACTTCTCGCTCCACCCTCCAAACCCACTTACCACCAGCCATCCTCTGGGGCTGAGCTCAGATATCACTAGATACTAGAGGAACTTTCCCAAAGCCCCGACCTTCATTATATACCTTCAGGGCATTGATACCTCTCCTGCAGAGCACTGATCACTGGTGTCACTTTGTATTTATACTTGTGCAACTGTTTGATAAATGTTTGTCTCACTAGACTGGAAGCTCCATAAGGGTAAGAATGGCACTCTTTATACTCACATCTGTGCAGTGCCTGGCACCTGGCGCCTAGCAGAAGCTCAGTCAATACTGATGAATAAAGGAATGAAAACATCCTTACTAAGAGAAGGGCACTTTGCCCAGAAACAAGTGTTCCATACCCTAAGAAGCTTTCCCCAGCTTCATCACACAATTTGCATTCATTCATTCACAGATTACTTACTTGCTCTTTCTCTGTGTCAGAGAAAATTAAACACAGCCACCTTCAAAGGCCTTTCCTGAACGTAAAAACACTCCCTAGGTTGTTTATATGGCAAGAACATGGTAGGAAAGCCTCCAAGCCAAGGCAGTGGACGGCATCTCAGTAAACCTGGTGGACACTCAAGGTGGAGGACAGGGAACGCCTCCCCATTCTTGACCCATCAGACCCAGAGCAAAGGCAGATGGATTAACAATCAACCATGAGCCTTTCCAAGGGCCCTAAATGGTGGATGGGGCCACAGCCAATGGTACCCAAGTGACTGAACTCTGGGCATTTTGGCAAAATGGGGCTAAAGGAGTTGAGTTTGGTTGGCTTCAGACAATTGCTGACCACAGAGAAAATCTTCTTCATTAAAATTCCCGTTTGGGAAAGGGACAACGGAAAGCAGTTCCTTTGATTAATAAAATTTACAATCCTGTTCCCTGATTTGGTTGACTTTACACATGAATGGTAATGGCTTCCTGATCCTCAATGAGGATGAAAATTTTTAGATTCTTTAAAAGTATCAATAATAGGGGCACCTGGGTGGCTCAGTCAGTTAAGCGGCTGCCTTCGGCTCAGGTCACGATCCCAGGGTCCTGGGATCGAGCCCCCCGTCGGGCTCCCTGCTCCACGGAAAGCCTGCTTCTCCCTCTCCCTCTGCCTGCCCCTCTGTCTATCTGTACTCTCTCTATGTCTCTGTCAAATAAATAAATAAAATCTTAAAAAAAAAGTATCAATAATAATAATAGCAGTAGCAGCTACTAATATTTACCAAATATCACTCTATGCCAGACTCTGTGCTAAGTTTTTATATATATATATATATATATATAAACTTGAGGATATACATATATGAGGATATACATATATATATAAAATCTCTTTTAATCTTCATGTAAATTAGCTCATGGTGGTCTCCTGCTTAAGACTCTTCAATGATTTCCACTGATATTAGAATAAAATGCGGAGTGCCTGTGACTTGGTCAGTGGAGTGTGCAACTCTTGATCTTGGGGTTGTGAGTTTGAGCCCCATGTTGGGTGTAGAGATGACTTAAAAATGAAAAAACTTAAAAAAAAATAAGGGGCACCTAGGGTGGCTCAGTCGATTAAGTGTCCAACTCTTGATTTCGGCTCGATCATGACCTTAGAATAGTGAGATTGGGCTCTGCACTCAGCAGAGACTCTGCTTGGCATCCTCCCTCCCTCTCTCTCTGTCCCTACCCCTCACTGACCGCTCTCTCTCTCTCTCTCTCTCAAATAAATCTTTAAAAAAATAATTTAAAAATTAAAAAATAAATAAAACGCAAACTCCTTACCACAGCCTTCAAGTCCCTGCATGACCTGGCCCCTGCCTATTTCTGCTGCTGTATCCCAAACTGCCCACCCATTAGTCAGTTAGCTACAGCAGGATCAACCTTCTTTCTGCAATTCACATACACCAAACTTGTTCCTACCTCATGGCCTTGGCACCAGCTGGCCCTTCTGCACGGAGTGCTCTTCCCTCAGAGCCACCCACAGCTGCCTTCTTCTGATCATCTGGGTCCCAGCTCAGTCACTACCATCCCGACTGCCCTACGACCCTCCCCCCATCGCTTGGTCAGAGCACCCTGTTTTACTGCCTCCCTAGCATGTATCACTATCTGAAATTATCTTAATTATTTGCTTCATTATTATCTGCCTCCTCTAACTAGAACATACATTCCATGAGGGCAAAGCCTCATCTGTCTTGTTCACCCCTGAATTCTCAGTGTCCAGAACAAAGCGCACACAGGAGGCATTCCACAAATGTTTTTCGAGTAAAGGAATGGGTAAAAGACCCTGCGAGATAAGAACTACTGTGCTTAACCAATTTTACAGATGAAGAACTTAAGGCCTAGTGATGTTGGGTGACTTGCCCAAGGTCACAGAGATGGCAAGTAAATAGAGGCGCTGAGTAACAATTGAATCCACTTGTGCTCTTAATCACTACACAGATTGAGACTCATCCCATGAATCATGTCATGATTATCTCTCCTCTATTCATTCTTTTTTTTTTTAAGATTTATTTATTTTAGGGAGAGAGAGAGCGTGCACGAGAGAGCATGAGTGGGAGGGGAAGGGGGAAAGAGAATCTCAAGCAGACTCCATGTTGAGCACAAAGCCCCATGTGAGGCTCAATCTCACAACCCTGAGATCACGACGACCTGAGCAGAAACCAAGAGTTGGACTCTTAAACAGCTGTGCCACCCAGGGGCCCCTCCCCTATATTCATTCTTTTTGTAGAACCTGGCCCAAGAGCTAGGCAACAAGGAAACATATTAAAGCAGTACAGAGAGTGTGAATTACTATAACCACTTGGGATAACTGGAAGTACTCACTAAAGCTAAACCAGTCCTCAGTGTATATCCACAGATACATAAATATGTGTTCAATAAAAGTCATGTACAGAACTATTAACAGAAGCAACATTCTTTTTTTTTTTAAGATTTTATTTTTAAGTAATCTCTACACACAACATGGGGCTTGAACTCACAACCCCAAGATCATGAGTCGCATGCTCCACAAACTGAACCAGCAGTATTCTTCTTTTTTTTTTTTTTTTAATTTATTTATTCTGTTTGAGTAGACTTCATGCCCAACGTGGGCTTCGAACTCAGGACCGAGAGGTCGAGGGTCACATGCTCTACCCACTGAGCCAGCCAGGGGTTCCCAAGAAGCAGTATTCTTAAAAGTAAACACTGGAGGGGTGTCTGGGTGGTTCAGTCAGTTAAGCATCTGACTTCGGCTTAGGTCATGATCTCAGGGTCCTGGGATCTAGCCCCAGGATCAAGCCCCACATCATGCCTACGCTCAGTGGGGGGTCTGCTTGTCCCTCTCCCTCTGCCCCTTCCCCCAGCTTGTGCTCTCTCTCTCAAAAAATAATATAAGATCTTAAAAAAAAGTAAACACTGGAAACAATATACATATATATATCCATCAAAAATAGTATGAATAAATATACTGCAATACAATTATATAGCAGAATAGTATACAGCAATAAAAAAGAAACTACAACTACATGCAACCACATGGGAGAATCTCACACACAAAAAAGTATCTACTATATAATTCCATTTATAGAAAGATCAAAAAATAGACATTAATCTGTGGTGCTAAAAGCAAGACAGTGATTACTGTTGTGGGTAGAGGTGGGGTATGGTGGTGGTTAGGGACGGGAAGAGCATGAATATGGCTTCCAGAACACTGGTAGTGTTTTCTTTCTTGACCTGTCCACTAATTCCACAGTTGTATTCATTTGGGGAACATTCACTGAGTTGTACACTTGATTTATGCAGTTTCTGAATGTTGAATCACATGAAATTTATGTTGAATTGCACAAAATTGCCATCATTGTACATTAAAAGAAGCTGAATATCGGCAATTTCATGTGGTTCAACTAATATGTTATACTTTTTTTTTTAAAGATTTTATTTGTGGGGCGCCTGGGTGGCTCAGTCATTAAGCGTCTGCCTTCGGCTCAGATCATGATCTCAGGGTCCTGGGATCAAGCCCCGCATCTTTATTTATTTTTTCTTTTTTTTAAAGATTTTTATTTATTTAACAGAGAGAGACACAGTGAGAGAGGGAATACCAGCAGGGGGAGTGGGAGAGGGAGAAGCAGTCCTGCTGAGCAGGGAGCCTGATGCGGCGCTCGATCCCAGGACCCTGGGATCATGCCTGAGCCCAAGGCAGATGCTTAACGACTGAGCCACCCAGGTGCCCCTAATATGTTATACTTTAAAAAAATATATTACTTAAGAAAAAAATATCCTATCCGGTTGAATTGGTTTGTACACAGATCTGTAAAAACTGGTTTTGAGAAAGAGCCTGTGCCTTCCAAGGGTTCCTTGGCAGGTGGTAAACAGGCTCAGGATGGTTGTAAATTCTTCCCCAGGGCCTGAGGCTGGTGCACTTGGCTGTGTACTCCAGAGTCCAGAGCCTGGGCCAAGCCCCGGTGTGATGCAAGTCAGCTGGAGGAAGCCAGAATGTCCTAGAGCAGAGATGAGAAACTCCAGCCCCAGGCCCAAGGCGTCAGTATTCCTGGAACACACCAGTTCTTGCCTGCCCTACTCTCTGCACTCACAGTGCCCTCCTTCCTGAGCATTTCCATGGCTCTTGCTCTTCAGCCTTCAGCCGGCCCAGAGACGCTTTCCCTGACCTCCCTAAAGGGGCCAGCTCCATCCCCCAGTCGCTGTCACATCCCTTTGTTATTCCCTTTGTAGATTTTACTTTATTTTATTTATTTTTTTTAAAGATTTTATTTATTTGACAGAGAGAGACGCAGCGAGAGGGGAACACATGCAGGGGGAGAGGGAGACAGAGAAGCAGGCTTCCTGCTGAGCAGGGAGCCCAATGCGGGGCTCGATCCCAGGACCCTGGGATCATGACCTGAGCCGAAGGCAGAAGCTTAAGGACTGAGCCACCCAGGCACCCCTCCCTTTGTAGATTTTACCAACATCTAAAATTGTTATTATTTGGGTGTTTACTTTTGATAATCTGCCACCACCATTAGACTAAGGTGTATTAGAACAGGGGATTCCTAGAACTTCTTTACTGTTGTATCCTCAGGGCCTGGCATGGCACCTGCGACCTAGAAAGTGTTGAATGAATGAGTGAGTGAACGGATAAATGACCAAAAGAAGTGGCATCAGTGGAAGTCAGGGGAGAAAAGGTGGCCCGAAGCACAACTGTCAAGTCAGAAAGAAGGACACAGCCCCCATCACCCTCATGATGAAAGATGGGCCTCCAGAAAGTTGCTGACGCCCCTAGTCTAGACATCCATTCTTTATCCTTGTGTTTTCCCAGGGTCCCCATTCTGTTGTATGAAGGACAGAGGCATTTATGAGGTATTTACTGGACCATTCTACAGAGTAGGAATGAATCATCATGCCCATTATATAGATATGATTGAGGGTGTAAAGGATCAGTAACTCACCTGAGATCCATCAACAGTTAAGTGTCCAATTACTTTGGATAAAGTCTAAGTCTGTTTATTCCTAAAGCCAGACCTTGCCAACCACTATATCACCTGATTTTTCAATGTTACTAGGGAATTTCTGTGATTTGCAAGCAAGGACCAAGAGGGCTACTCTTGGCCATTTTTTTTCCCTTCTCTTTCTGTCCACTGCTCTCAATGGTTGCTTTCGATTTAGCTCCCACACCTGAAATGAACAGTGTGCTTGCATTTTATGTGAATTTGAACTAAGGCAAATCTGAACTGTGCCACAGAAATATATTCACAAAAATCTTGACTCGGTAGCCAAAACTGATAGCATGCAAATCTGACTTCACAGTCACACCCTATGAGGAAATTGCTCTTGAATTACGTGAGGTCTTCTGGAATGCTTCTTTTTCGTACCATTCTACTGCCCTGCTCAGCAAACAGTGAAAACCCAGGGTCTCGGAGGAAAAATAGGGCAAAGGAAGCTAGAGAGCTGTATTATCACAACCAAGTTAAAATCTGAAAAATATTCCTGTTACACAGATTAATTTGAGGACCACAAAAATGTGCACTTGGTTCTCAGCTAAGTTACTTGAAAAACATCATGTTTAGTCCTCACAACTCTCTGAAGCAGATACTATAACTATCATCCCCTTTTTTACAATAGAGGCTTGAAGAGATTAAGAAATGCAAAGTCACCGGGGCGCCTGGGTGGCTCAGATGGTTAAGCGTCTGCCTTCGGCTCAGGTCATGATCCCAGGGTCCTGGGATCGAGACCCGCATCGGGCTCCTTGCTCAGCAGGGAGTCTGCTTCTCCCTCTCCCTCTGCTGCTCCCCCTGTTCATGCTCTCTCTCTGTATCTCTGTGTCTCAAATGAGTAAATAAAAAAAAATCTTAAAAAAAAAAAAAAAAAGAAATGCAAAGTCACCAAGTGCTTGATACAACAGAATCATCATTTAGCACACATTCAGCATTATATCACACGTGCACTACTGCCGAAATTCAAGCATCTGTATTGGCCATGGTTAAAATCAACTCTTGGGTCAACTGTCTAAGATACCCAGCCACACAGCTGAAAATACCGTAACTTTCGTCCTGCAAAATTGTACTAGTTAAAGCAGTGATGACAGCCACAGTATTATGGTTTTAACTGTTTATTAACAACGAAAACCTTGTTTACAGTTTAGGTTGTTTTTCTCTTTCTCAGGTTTTGATACACCCACATAAATGGACTCCTCTTAAAATTCTAACTCATTCCTTGCATCAAAATGGCCGGGTATTTTGAATAATCACCTAAATGCATATTTGGCATTTACAATTTGCCAGATGCTGTTCTAAGTGCTTTATGTACATTTTTCCATTCAATTGCCACTCAACCCTCTGCGGTAAGTACTACTATTAGTTTTCACATTGCAGAGGAGGAAACTGAGGCACATAAAGTTTGGATCACTTGTCCAAAGCTATGGAGCTTGTAAGGGTAGGACTGAACTCAGCAGTCTGTGGTCAGTGTCTGCACATCTGTCTTTCATGGTCTCCAGCCTTCAAAGCTGAAACAAATGAACACACTGAGCCAGAAAGCCCAGGAGCTAGGGCCAGAACAGAGCTTTAACTCAGGCCTGACATACCCTCCCTTCCTCAAAGGACTAGGGAAACTGTAGCTATCTTCAGTTGCTCTAATAGTCCTTGAGACTTCTTTCCACTTCTGAGCCTTCTGTCACTGAGCCCAGCTTGGCAGAGACTGCATTCTGCAGATCTGAGCTGCAGGGAAGCTTCTCCAGAGCCCCTAGGCTGTGTCCCCCTACTTCGCTCTCTGCACTCTCTATCGCATCACTGATGTTAACTATAATTAAATCAGTCTTCGATCAATGGTTTGTTTAATGTCTTATGTTCCCTACTTGACTACGGGGGAGGCAGGTGATCTGTTTGGGTTGAAGGGCTTGGCTTCCAGTGCTTAGTATGTGCAATAAAGTTGAGAAATGTCAAGTGAACAAAGAAATGAATGAGGGCGCTGATGAAGATTATGGGGGAAAGCACACCCTGCCCCGGCCCTCTTACCACTGACTGAGAGCTCTATAAAGGCAAAAATTGTGTCTTTCTCTTTTATCACTATAACCCCAACACCTGGCACTGTGCCTGACTCACAGGAAGTGCATAATAATTTTTGGTGGAATTTAATAATTGAAACATAGCCTCTGACTTCTTATTTGACAAAGAGGGAGAGTAAGACCCAGAACACAGCTTTTTAAAGCAACAGTCCACATGAAAACATGCTGAGCACAGGCATGGCACACAGCAAGTGTTCCATGAATGTCTGTCATTCAGTTGGAATTCCTGCCTCTCCTAACGCTCACTAACTCAGCTTCTAGGTCTTGGCAGGGCCAGGGGCTTAACAAGAGGGCCAAGCCCAGAAGTGAACCCCCTCGCCTCCCCTGGCCATGATCTGGTAGGGGTGAAGATGTTTACATTGAAATTGGGGTGAGAGGACTGTAATTAGCACAAGCAGGAACACAGGGCCGTTAGCATCTGCCTCTAACATAAAAGTTATACCTGGGCAGGAGACAGCCCCTTAGGAGTAAACAAAGTCAGATGAAGTAGAAGAGAAAAAACAGCACAGGCCTACAGGCCACCCAATCCGAAATAACAAATATGGCACCGTCAGCCTGTCAGGAGCAAACATCCTGCATTCCCCTGTCACTCTGTCCCCTCACCCCCAGCCACCAGCCTCTGGGCTGCTACAGAGGTTTAGAACACAAACCAGAATATGTCATGACGCTGCTTGAAACCCTTGAGGGGATAATATCTGAACTCCTCACCAGGCCAACTTCCACCTTGTTCGCCAAGCTGTGGCCGCAGAGGCCTACCATCAGCACTTCCACGTCAGGTTCCCACACAGGGCTTCCACCCAGGCTCCCTCAGCCCCACCTGTCTCCTCAACCTCCCTCAGGCTCATGGCTTCTCAGATTTCAGGTCTCGACTCAGACCCCCTCCCAGCACTTAGCACAGCCTCAAATTGTGAGGTCTGTCTGTCTCCTCAAAAGATAGTGAGCTTCACAAGGGCAGGGAACACGGTCTGTCTCTCACCACTGAGTCCCCAGAGTCAGGGCAGGCTCCTAACAGAATAATATGTGAATGCATGCATGCATGAATGAACACATGCACACACTTCTCATAACACTTGCTCCAAACCTCTCTTTAGGTTCCAAGTAGAGGCAGAATATAATCCTCACTTACCTCCCAGACACTCTGAATCACACTCTGCTTACAAATCAGGGGCCCTGCCCAGCCCAGGCCTGGGGGCTCCTCCATTCTCTCCACTATATCACCAGGGCTGTGGTGTCTTCATCTCATCCTTCAGTAAAGCTGAGAAAAGACCAGGAATGGAACCCCATCTATCTCTTGGCTAATTCCTCTAAATAAAGGAAACAGAACAGCAAACACACACTGCCACCACCATCTTGCTTTCCTTTGATAGTTTAGGAAGGATGTATTTACTGCCATTCTTTTAATTGTTCAAGCAAGTCCCAGAGTGAGCACTGGCTGCAAAATTACTACTCCAACTTCCCTTGTTTAATGTGCTTAAATGACTTAAAAAAAAAAGAACAGGTTTTGGGTTTGTGATGCCAAGAAGGGGTGGTAGCAAAGTAGAGAGAGTTAGGTTGCAAAGATCTGGAAAATCAGCTCTACATTTACTAGATCTTCCATTGAGCAGGTATAGGACTCTTGCCCTCAATTTCTTTCTACCTCTGACAAATGGGAATAATGATACTGAATTCAAGACCAGCAAAGGTCATCCTAAACAACTGTACTAGTAAAGAGTTTTTCTTTTGGCTTTAAGTAAGGTCTTAGCCTTGAAAGACTGTGGTCCTCTAGGGAAGGGGGGGTTCTGCCCCCAAGAGCTAAGTAAGTAAATCACATTGCAAAAGTACCTCTGAGTAGCAAGAAGACATTTTAGACTGAGACTCTGTGACCCCGAGTCCTAGTCTGGGTTTGCAAAATGTCCTTCACGGCCCATCTTCAGAGCCCCAGACCCAGCTCCAGCCCAAGGCCAGACCTCTGACCTGGACTGGAAGCCTTTCATTGGCTCCTCGGCAGCCAAGCGCAGTCCTTCGGTGGTGTAGAAAGAAAAAGACAGCTCACAACCTCGCGGTCAAGCCAGAACACCAGCAAGACAAATTTACGGGGGATTCAGGCCCTGGCCTAGCTCTTATTCAGGCATCAAAGCCATCCACATCCCCTCCGCCCCCCTCCCCCCCCAACTCTCCTCCCCTCCCAGGCTACAGTCTCCTCCGTTCCTGGGCGGAGCTGGGCCTGCTGCTGTTGTGAGGGCTCCCAGCCTTCCCGGAGTCAGGCCTAATGGCGGGGGCTTTTCTTTTCAACAGCCTGGGCTCATGCGATACCCCCCACCCCACACAGCATCATTAACTGCAAAGAAAGATCCCTGGCCCTTTCCATTTCCTCTGCGGCTTCAGTACCCTGTTGTTATTTAATCCCAAGGCCACTCCCGCAGCATCCTCTGCTAGGCCGACTCCACCCATCCACCTGGCTAATTCTGGGCTGTTCCCGCTTCCCCGGAGGGTAGCTGATGGGGGTGAGTGGGGATAGGCTCCCACCGCAGCAAAGGGCAGTGGCCTTCGGTGGACAGAGGCTCCTCAGGCCCGCGTCCCGTGAGAGTTGGGAAACGCAAAGGGGTGCAGAGGGGAGCAGCTAGTCTGGGCAGCCTAGGGCGGGCAGGCGCCAAGGCACTGAGGACATTACACTGGGGTATGGCGGGGGGTAAGTGGCGCTGTGAGGCTAGAGCCCGGCCTCTAGCTGAGCTGCCAGCGTCGGCCCGGGGACAGGGGGTACTGGAGATGGAAGAGGCCTAGGCCCTGTCGCTGTCCACACCCAAGAAATGGTGGAGTGGGGGTGGGGTGGTCTGTACTCACTCAAGGAAGAATCTGTCTTAGGAATGGAACCAGATTCATTCAAGCAACCCCCACAATGCCCTTCCTTGCTATGGACATTTGACATTTTCTTAATTTTTGGTAAGCGCAGCTTCAAGACCCCTCCCCCCGACGCCCCTAGGCTAGAGAAAGATAAGGACCCCCGTAGGGGTCTTCCCGTCTCCCGCCCCGCCCCCCACCCCTGCGGCGGGTCGAGATCCCTAGATCTAGCTGACTCCTCCCCACCCAGCACTCGACCCAGGATTCAGAGGCTGCAGTGCCCCCCGCCCCCCAACGACACTGACGGTTCCTGCCCAGGCCCGCAGTGGCGTGAAGGTGGCCTTTACCTCCTCTCGCAGGCTGGGAGGGGGTACAGCCCGCGCAGCTGAGCCAGCTGCAGCAGTCGCCGCCGCCCTCCATTCATTAAAAAAAAAAAAAAAAAAAAAAAAGACAACAACAACCTCCACCCCTTTTTGTAAAAGAACGACGGCCTCTGGAGGAGCTAGAGTCAGCCCCAGCAATCAGGGGTTAAGTTCTTTTCCGGCCCCCCATTCATAAAAAAAGGAGCGCGGCGCATGCGCGCGCGGGGTCTCTTGTGCCCACCCATTCATAGAATCGTGAACGGAGCGCGTGCGCACTGGAGCTCCCTTCCCTCCCATTCATAAAAAAGCCATTTTCCCAGGCAGTGGTTGCAACACCGCCGCGGAGGCAGCGAGAGGAGCTGACAGCGCGGAGCTGGCCCTGCGGTGCGCAAGGAGTCCTATCGGTTTCTCCCGCCGACGTCTGCGTGAACAGCGGCGTCTGACCCGCCCGGGTTCGGGGATTTACACAGGCGTGGAGCAATGCTTGTGGTTCTGCGGCTCCTCAAAGTAAGTCCCTGGCCGGTTTCGGGATCCGAAAGTACCCCCTCTGAGTCGCGACACGACTCCCCCTCCGGCTGGGGCAAATGGTGCGCTATTTCTAAGCGCGCCTCAGTGTTCCTTCCCTCTCCCTGCGCCTCCTCGAGCCGCTGCGGTGTGCCGCAGCTCCCTGACGCCCTCGGCTGGGCCGGCACGGCGCCGGGGGTGTTCACAGCCTGGCACCGGAGTTTCCGACCCCGGGGCACTGCCAAGCCCGACTTCCCCACTCTGCGACTCAGAAAGCCCCGTGCGTGTCCCGGGAGTTTGCTTCTGGCCTGGTTTCTTTTCTCCTGCCACCACCCGCCTCGAGCGTTGGAATGGGAGGCTCTGGGCTCGGTCAGGAGCCACCTCTTGGGTCCGGCGGGCGCTCTTGCCCTGGGCGGCTTGCCCACCCCGGGCTCCGTGCCCACGGTGCCAGCTCTGCCCAGATCTCCCCAGCCCACTGCAGCGGCCTATGCTCGACGTAGGTTTTTCTTTTCCCTTCGGAGCCGTGACGGACTGGGTTTTCTACCCTTCTGCCTCCTCCTCGATGGTCAGCACCGAGATGGCTCGGGACTGGGCATTTCTGCTCCCTCTCTTTGGCGAGGCGGTTCCTCGCCGTCTGACCTTTGATCTGCTGCTGCATTTTATGCTGTGCATGCCTTGCAGTTGTCTTTCCCTTCCCCGGCCTCTGCAGGGCCAGAGGCCCCTCGGCCTCCTCGTGCCTCCCTTCTCCGGGCACCGAGCCGTGCCGGGCCCCGGGGCCGGGCCGCGCTGGGGCTGTGGTGGGGGCTGAAGGTGCGTTTACATAACGCCGGGCGTGTGGGAGCTGGAGAAAGAGGTTGCATGCGTAGGAGAGATAAGGTTCCCGCTTTCCCTCCTTCTTGGTGGTACCAGGTTGACATCACCGAGAAGAGAGAAATAGAGAGACGGTACGTTCTGAAAATTCTGACTCTCCAAGGCCAAAGGGGCAAAGAAGGGGGGCAAAGGCGGGTTTGGGCATCCAGGGCAGCTGAGGTTGGCTTCATCACTGGGGCCAGGGCTGTGCCCAGTTCCCCCTCTATGCAGACGATCAAAAAGCATTTAGACAGTAGCTGCTCTTGTGCAAGAAGACGATTTCTCAATTCTCTGATTGGGGCTGGGGGTTGTGGGCAGAGAAGGCAAGAGAGACGAAAATGGTTGCATGACTTGACGGCTGAGTGACGGCCAGAGAAGCAAACTGGGCCGGTGGGGCTGGATGGTGGTGATTAGAGGGGAGAGCTGCTGGCTGCCTCATTCACCAGCTGCTGGATGGGCGTCCATGTTGCCAAGGCTGGGTGAGGGCAGGAGGCTGCGTTCTGGCGCACTGAGTCTCCGGGAACCCCCAAGCATGGTTAGCGTTGAAAGGAAAGGTGTGGGTTCAGTGGGGTGCCCAGATCCAGTGGGAACCCCCACTTTCCTGCCTCCAAATCAGTGGTGTGATTCTCTCCCGTTTGGGGAGGGGCAGGAGCAAGTGCATGCCTGTCTGGTTAGCTGACCAAGGCTCTCCAATCTTTCTGATGAAAGCACACAAAGCTGGAAGGTGAAGGCCTAGAGCATTTAGGAAATACGGCCTTATCAATCTCTTAATAAGCTCAGTCTGGCCTGCAGCCCTACCCAATATTGCACTGGTGATTTCACAATGTTTAGAGTTCTCTGGATCTTCACATGAATGGAGCATAAACATCTGAATTGTTCAGTTTTTTTTCCTTTAGTCTGTGGGTGTGGGGTGGACTAGGAAAGGGAAGGCTGCAGTAGACTCTTTTAGCTCTGTTTCAGCAGAAGGGTGGGAAAGACGTAGACTTGTCCAGTGTGAAATCTAGTTTCCTCTCTTTGCCAGACCTTGGGAGCAACCTCACTTGCCAGCAGGCTTCAGACAAATCCATTAATGTAGGCAGTGCACACAATGACCAACTGAGATGCTACGTTTGGCCAGTACCTGGTAGGAGGCATTTTGATGGCATATTTCTGAAATATCCATGATGGACAAATGTTGGTCAGTTAGGTTGAGGAAGACTTTCATAAGACATCTCTTATTTTCCTTTTTTAGATTCTGAACCCAGGAGTCATTCCTCTTTTTGTGGAGTGGAAATCCTCCTCATTCCCACGACCTTTTCCAGATTACCATCATTTTGAAATGACAACATTTCCTTAAAGCTTTGGTTAGGCTTGGTGGGAGGAGACAGAACACATAGACTAGAATGATTCCTGGCTAAGCAGGACAGAAACTGGTGATCATTTGGAGCTTACAGATGCCATTTTTGTTTTAATCCTTCCAGAATAGGTATTCCACCCTCTGTCCAGCGTATTTACTCACTCCTCCATCTCCATCCCCCCCCCCCCTCCCACTCTGGTAAACCTGACTGATTTAGTCTTTACCCAGAGGTGTGGCTGACTTGAATAACAAATGAAGGCAGCCTTTCAAAGCAAAATTCGAAAGTGAGTGATTCAAAAATAAAGGGAGGAAAAAACACTCATTAACACCTTCAGAAGTGGCCCTTGAAGGGGTACTGCTCTGCGGTTTGATACTTTGGGATAACACATGGGGACTTCCGCATCCAATTCCTGATGCTAGCCCCTTGGTGTGACATCTTCTAGCCCCAAGTGTGGGGCCCCCACAAGCATTTTTCTTTCCTCAGGCCATCCTCTTGGGTAGGACCTAGATGTTTTTACCAAGGAGGTTTGGAAAGGAGCCCCCTTTCTTTAGTCAGAGAAGTTCAGTGTTCTTAGAGCGTTAAGGCATTTAATCTGGTTCTGACTCCAGAGTGCCTGTCCCGTTGTCGCTTCGGAGTTGGAAGTTCCCCTGTGAGGAAAACTTCAAGGAGTCTTGCACAAAGCTGGATTTAGGGACACGGTTGAAAAATTTGGATTTGGGATGTAGATATGAAAGTGTTCTTAAGGAAAGGGCGAATGGCAAGAGTGGAAAGGTCCCATCTCAGGGCAAAGCTGGATCTCCCTGATAGAAGGGAAAGCAGTGACCTGTTGGAATATATTTTTGGTCTTTCAAAAGAGCCAGAGGAAAAAGGTGATGAAGAGCAACATACAGAAAACTATTACTCCTTTCAGACCAAGCTAGGGGCCAGGTCAGAGCAGATGAGTAGCTAGGAAACCTCCTAAGTTTGGGCCTTAGTCTCTCCATCTGCAGAGTCGGGGAGGGGCGAAGGAAAGAAACTTCCCAAGGGGGCTGGGCTGGGCTGGGCACCTCAATGAGGACCTGGTTCTAAGGGAGCCACTTCCTACACAGGAGTTGCATGAGGTTAGAATATGGGGTATTCTTGGCTCTCGGGGGCCTGGGGCCACCCTGCGGATCGGACAGCTGACAAGGCTGGGAATGTATCCGGGACATGTGGCTGGATTTAAGAGGCTCCACCATTCAGCTGTAATCGTGATTGTTCTTTCCAAGGACAGTCAGTGGAGGAAGCAAGGGCACTGGGGAGGGAGCACAGATGTGCTGGATCTAGTGGAGAAGGGAAGAGGCCCTTCTGGGGCAGGTGGCCATTTACAGAAGAGTGGCTTCCCTTGTCCGGTAGTCTTTCTTTTTCTGGTTGGGAGAAGGGGGCAGTCATCTCCTGCCCCATCCCAGGAGTAAACTAAAATCTATTATTAGGAATCTATTATTAGAATCTCTTAGAAATCTCTGGTGGAGGGTGGTGAGACAAATTATCTTGGTGTCAGTGAGCAGGGCCCCTCCAAACTTTGATGTGGGCCAGGAGTTCCCAAACTGTGATTTCTAGTATCTCTTTAAGGGGATCTGAGCAGATAAACAATGAAACCAACATTTAAAGCCAGGTAGAACAGCCCAGAGCCAAGTACAGCAAGACCCTCCCCGCTAGCTAGTCCTTATGCTGGGGCTTTGGCGCTCAGCTGACTGGTTGTGGATGAGGAAGAGGAGAGGGTTGGGAACTGCTAGCTGGTAATGGCACAAAGGGATGAGAAGCAGCTGCTTTCTTTTGTGATCTCTAACGGATTATGGCCAGAGGTGAGCTCCTTAGTGCTCCTTGGTGCTGGAGAGGGGTGGGATTCTCTGACAAATCCAGCTGCATCAATGCTTTGTTCTCTGCAGAGATGCAGAGATGGTCTTCCTCAGTGGGGTGTAGGGAAGGCAGGTCCCTGGCTTTCCTCACCACCACCACCACCCCGCCCCCGCCAAAACACCTTTTAAAGTCTTTTTGAAGTAATAAGGCATTATTCAGTTGGAGTTTAATTAACTAAACTGGGCTGTTGTCACAAAGAACCAAGTGGCAGTGGGGGCGGGATCCCTGGCAGCCTAGAGACCTTGTCTTCTGACCTGATAAAAGGGTTAAACAACCCTTTTCCTGGGAGGACCTGCCGAGACTGACTGGAGCAGTGCAGAAATGGCCCATTCATTCAGAGCCTCTTGCCAGTCTGTCATGTGCTGACCTCTAGGTTCGAAAGCACAGCTGTCAGGTTTTCCAACTATTTCCCAACTCCTCTTCCCAGGGTAAGTCAAGGGGAAGAGGTGGGTGGGCGGCGTGGACCTTTCACACACCCCTTGATTCTTTTCAGCCTGCCCACCTCGTGAGGTCTGCATCCTGACGCTCAGCCCCTCCCACAGGTACACAAGCCACAGACCACAGACCCCCAAGTGGCAAAGACACGAGTGTATGTGCTCTGGGCTTTGCGATATCCTGCTGATTCAGTATTCTAGGACTGGCTTCTGGCTCCCTCTTACTCAAGCCCCTCCCTCCCTTCCCCACAGACCTGGAACAGAAAGCTCCATCTGAGAATGTGCCCTAGGGACCCTTAAGTTCAGCTTTGTAGGAGAGAGGAGAGGGAATTCCCTCCCATGTCAGGACCTCCTTTAAGAGACTGCTTTGTGGTGAGATCCTACAAGTGAGACTTTAAAAAAAACCCAAAAAACTAAAAATGAACACACTTAGTAAAGCAGCGGTGTATGAGGTGACAGAAGGGATGGTAAAGAAAACTGAATTGGAAGCCAAGGTAACTTGAGCTCTGGGCCTTCCTGTAATGACAGATTTCAACACCCCCCCCTCCCCCCCGCCGCCAGCCTCCACTCTGCACGGTGAGAATTCCCTCAACGGGGGCGGTGGAGGGCGCAATCTGATGTAACCCCTGTCTGGCTTCATTTCCCTGCTGGTTTGGTTAAGAACCCCATGAATGGCCTGATGAGGCTCCCTGAGGGCTGGTGGCAGACTGGGGAGACTAGTAGAGTTCTTGGCGGTGAAAGTGATCGGGGCTTTCCTGCCTTCATGTGAATACCCAGACGTTACTGTAAGTCAGGACTGTGGGGTTGAGGTGGCAGGCTCTGGAGCCTTTGCTGTCTGGGTTCAAATCGTGACGTAATCACTTAGCCGCATTATGACCCTTTGTTCTTCATTTCTTCCTTGCAAAATGGGTGTTACTCTCCAAGGTGATGGTGTGAGGATTAAATGAGAAAATCGCTGAGGGCTTAGCACAGACAGCCTGACACGAAGATATGTTTCATAAATATTAGCTGCTTCCACAATTATTGTTATTTATTATGAGAAGTTGGGAGTCGAGGTAAAAGTTTCCTTTCCTTATGCTAATCCATAATAATGCCACCTAAAACTCGATAGTGGTGCTTCTCTGACTAAGTGGAGTGCTGGCTTTGTTTCTCTGTCCACAGTCTTCCAAATTGGCCATCAGTCTTCCAAAGAGCCTAAATGAGGCAAAGCCTCCTCTCCCCTATTTATATTATAAATCTCTTCCTTCCTTGCAGGGGAAGCAGAGTACATATTAAACTGCACTTAAGTTCCTCAGCATTGCTTAGGCTGGAGGCAGGGTGTGTCCCAGTGAGTAGAGATTGATCTTCTAAACCAACTGAGGGTTGGGGGTTTTTTTGAGACCTCATTTAGCTATGCTGAGGGGTTATCAAACAGGCTGCTCAGGAAGTAGTTTTTCTCGGTCAGCCAAATGAGTTCTACCCTCCTGTGGAAGTCCCCGCTAATGGGGCGGTAAGGCAATGAGGCTGGAGGAGGGTTTTGGGCACAGCAGCTCTGAGCCAGCCACTGGTTTTTGCTGAGCTGGTGGCCGGAAGGAATCCGACATCAGGTTATGATAGGGAAGATGCATTTTGGAATATGCCTGCTGGAGCCCTCTTGGATGGAGCATGTCCCAGGAGAGCTGAGTCATCATGGACCAAGCTCCCACCCCCATGTCTGGCCCCAGCTCTAAGTCCAGATGTTGACAGCTACCTCTGGAGGGTGATGGGAGCCTGCTGAGGCCAACATCCCATTGCCTGCAGGCTCTGCGCCCACCCTGGCATCCTGGTGGGAATTTTCCATGAAGGTGCCTTCTGATTCCAGGGCCTGTTAAAGTCCTTGAGCATTGCCCATGCCTTTTGTTTTACCCACAAAAAAATGTGGCTGTTTTGAAGAATCCCAGGAATAGAACTGGAGGAAGAAGAGTGGATAATTTTCTTCTTTCCCCTTACTTTTTCCAACAGCATGGCAAGTCGCTATCCTAGCCCTAAGAGACAAAAGCCCAACTACATGGGATAAGACCCTGAGCAGTCATGACCCAGGCTTCTGGAATAAGGGAATCACGTTGTCTTTGTCTGGGGTAGGGGTTCAGGCTGAGACACCTCTTGGCTGGTGCCAGAGAGTCTCATCCTATGCCTCCGTCAGCATTTTCCCTTCTTGTGCCCAGTCACACCTTTTCCTCCAGGCAAAGTTCCTAATCCTCGTCTGTTGACCCTAAACCCATTTCTTTTGGAGCTTGGAGCCCCTGCAAAGAGTAAGTGGGCTGAGAGAGCATTCCCTAAAGTTCTGCCCCACGGTTGGCTGGGTCCTTGGAAAAACTCCTCTCCGTAGATGCATATTTGACATCCCCCCCATCCAGCCCTGACCACAGGGTCCCTATAAGAGGCTGCCTTGGTAAATGACCATTCTTGGTGGCAGAAGTGCCAGACACTTAAGGCTAATTCTGCTACAGGGAAGTCTGCCATTTGAAGAAGATGCTCTCCTTTCCTCCGGAGGGAGTGTGGAGACGGGAGGCAGGTGTTGCCATTAGGCAGACTTGGTCCCACATGAGAAAAACCGCACAGAAGTCCCGGCATCTTTTAAGTAGGTAGAGCCATGGGAGCAAAGCCCCATGGGCATACATGCCCCGTGCAAATGGGAAATCCCAGTTGACTGAGCACTGAGCCTTATGGAAAAGACTTGATGCTTTTTTTGCATTTGCAGTATAGATGAAATACAGATGAGAAGAACCCTGTCGTAAAAGTGGGTAAAGTTCCCTTTTATCCCCTTCATGAACTCTGCATCTAGAGCTAGCTCTTTCTTTTAGACAGGTCAGAAAGCATCTATAGAAGCCCTTCCCCCAACAATTTCACCATTTCTGATCAAATATTGTTTCCAAGTAGGGGAGTATAAATGAGTTATCCTGAATGCCTGCCCCCCCCCCCATTCCTCAGTGTAGACATTGATAAGTGTGGATGAGTTACCTGGGGCAAGGTGTCATTCCCGTGATTGGAGTACTGGGATAGACCAACTGTGTACCCAGTCTGGAGGGGCAGGGGGTTAACTGGAAATGGAAACCTGTCAACCTCCGCCCTCTTCTTAGCATTACCTCTTAGGCCAGATGAACCTCACAGCAGAGGCACAGGGACCGCTCTCCTAATGAGAACCTCATTAGCATCATGAAAAGGCATTTACCAAACTCTACCCCATAACACATTTATTCAGTGGTCTGTTCTTTTTTTTTTTTAAGACCATTATCTTTCCCTTCTATCCGCACCTTGTTCTGTCTCACACCCCCACTCCCTAGTGGACTCTTCCCAGAGTCTAATCTTTCTCTTGGATTCCAAATTGTGTCCCCTTGGGCAGAGGTCTTGGCCTTCTGCTGCTATTTCTTTAAATTGATCTCCAGCTGAATTCCGAATGTAAAGGTCAGCAGGCGAGGAAATGGCACTTCTAATAGAAAACAATGTGCACTTTCTAAATTTGAACCAAGTCGTTTCCGCTCTTTGATTTAAGTGACTTCCTGGGGTTCCGTGTCAGGCACTGCAGTTGAATCTCTGGCGGGATTCCAACTTAAAATTGCACTCTCTTGGTGAAATTAGAAACTGATCCAGAGTTGGCTTAGCTATTCTAGTAAATAGCATTTAGGCTGAATGTTCAGCTCAGCATTTGGAAATGGGTGATGTGAGTGCCCCTCGAGAGGATTTCCCATCCAAGTTGTCAGAAGTGCTCCTAGCCAGGGGTTATTAGCCACTGGAGGTTGCTGCTCTTAGAAGTGGTGGTACTAAGTTAATATCCTGGATGTGCAGGCATCCCGTACAGCCCTTCCTTCTCTTGTGACTCTGTGAAATAAAGACTTGTTTATCCAGCTGATACACTCCATGAGAGCTTACCGGGGGTATCTGTCATGGTCACTACATCCTCAGCACAATGCCTGGCACACAGTCCTTTGGGTGTTCAGGAAATCCAAGCTGACGCTCTCTGGAATAGTGACAAGATTACTGGCAGGCAAGATGCTAGGTACTGGATAGCATTTTCTCATTTAATCCTCACAAGAACCCATTTTAGAGATGACAAAACTAAGGCATAAAGGTTACAGAACCTTACTTAGGGCAACATTGCTAGGCAGGGGGTGAGAATTCAAACTTGGATCTGATTCCAGAGCCTGTGTTTATAACCACTGAGCTATCTATCTTGAAAATAGAGCATATTTCACAGCCGTTGCAAGAATGAGTTTGGTCGGGCTAGGTTTGAACTCCTGCTGAGTTCTGTTGATAGTTTTGTGTGCCTTTGGACAAGTTACTTTGAACCTTCGTTTTCTATAAGTACAGAAGGGATAATCATAGTAGTTACGTTTTAGAGTGACGCGTCAATGACGTAATATATATGGTGCTTAGCAGAGCGTGTCGCTCATCAAGTGCTGAATAAGTGTTGTTTCTGCCACTCATTATTAATTGTTATTATTAATCATCTAAGCCTCCATGCTGGAGAGTCCACTCAGAGAATCCAGTTTCCATTTCATTTGTACTCCCGACTACCTGTTGGGAGGGGTGGGGGTGTTAACAGGCCAAGTACTGATGCCTGGAATCCACTCTCTCTTCCTTTTCCCCACCTCCCCCCACCCAGGGCCCCTAGAAGCCTGTTCCTCTGCACAGTCCAGGACCTCCAGCCCCATGGAGCCCCCGATCCCACAGAGCGCCCCCTTGACTCCCAGCTCAGTCATGGTCCAGCCCCTACTTGACAGCCGTATGCCCCACAGCCGCCTCCAGCACCCACTCACCATCCTCCCCATCGACCAGATGAAGACCAGCCACGTGGAGAACGACTACATAGACAACCCTGGCCTGGTGCCCCCGGTTGGCCCCAAGCGGACCCGGGGCGGGGCCCCAGAGTTGGCCCCGCCACCTGCCCGCTGTGACCAGGACGTCACCCACCACTGGATCTCCTTCAGCGGGCGCCCCAGCTCCGTCAGCAGCAGCAGCAGCACGTCCTCTGACCAGCGGCTCTTAGACCACATGGCACCCCCTCCCGTGGCTGATCAGGCCTCCCCGAGGGCTGTGCGCATCCAGCCCAAGGTGGTCCACTGCAAGCCCCTGGACCTCAAGGGCCCGGCGGTGCCCCCGGAGCTGGACAAGCACTTCCTGCTGTGCGAGGCCTGTGGCAAGTGTAAGTGCAAGGAGTGCGCATCCCCCCGGACCCTGCCCTCCTGCTGGGTCTGCAACCAGGAGTGCCTGTGCTCGGCCCAGACCCTGGTCAACTACGGCACCTGCATGTGCCTGGTGCAAGGCGTCTTCTACCACTGCACCAACGAGGACGACGAGGGCTCCTGCGCCGACCACCCGTGCTCCTGCTCGCGCTCAAACTGCTGCGCCCGCTGGTCCTTCATGGGCGCCCTGTCCCTGGTGCTGCCGTGCCTGCTCTGCTACCTGCCGGCCACCGGCTGCGTGAAGCTGGCCCAGCGCGCCTACGACCGCCTGCGCCGCCCTGGGTGCCGCTGCAAGCACACGAACAGCGTCATCTGCAAGGCGGCCGCCGGGGACGCCAAGGCCAGCAGACCCGACAAGCCCTTCTGACACTTGGGGTCGAAGCCCCCGCGCGCCCCCTGAAAACCTGGTTCCCTTCTGACACCTGAGAAGACCACAGCGGGGCCGGAGGTTTTAGCGTCCCGAGGCTGACCTTGCCGGTCCGCCCACTCCCCACCCTCCGCTTCGGAAGCCGTGGGGACCACCGCTGCCCGCCCTCTCGCCCTCTCTTCCCCGAAGGGATGAAGAAGCACTTCGAGTCGTGTTTCGGTTTTCTTTTTCCGGGCCCTGGAACTCTGTGGCAGGGGCGTGGTGTGGCGGGGCGGGGGGGGGGGGGGGGGGGGGGGGGTTTTTGGGAAAACCCACACCAAAGGGGGGCCCAAATCGGGGAGTTGCCCCGGCTTGACCCGCCTCCCCGGCCCCCCCCCCCCCCCGCCCCCCCCCGCCCCTCCCCTCCCCGCCCCTCCCCGCCCGCCCTTCCGTTCTCTTCGGCTGCTGGGAAGGAATCATTAACTGCGGGACCAGGGGACCTTTGAAGAAGACCCTTGGAACGCTGACGTTCGTACTGCTCCTCCCCCCCAGCCCCGGTTGCCCCAACACCCTGGGGAAGGCGAAGACCCTGGCAATCCCTGTTGTATATACTTGGGACCCCCCTCCGAGCAGGGGCTCATTCCCCACTCTGCCTCCCTGGAGCTGCAAATGGATTTAGGAGCCACTACACCGTGCAGTTCTCCCTTCCAGCTTCATCACTAACTCTCGGGGGTGTTGCGCCCATAACACCGTCCTTCGGTTCTTACCGAGTCACAGACTCACCTGCCACTACGTGCCCCGAGTTCTCTCTACCCAGATCCTTTCCAGAAATTTTATGGGTAGAGAAGGCCGGGGCGGCACACGCGAGACCAAATATCATTTTGCCAATGAGTCTGAGGCTGTGGTCTCTGGATCCAGTCATTATGTTTTTATAGAACAATTAAACCAGATGCTATAACGGTGTTAAAAAAAAAAAAAAATAATGAAACACTTGCTTCCTTTTGGGCCACCCCCCAGGAAGGGCTGATTTCAAAATCTGGGGGGCGAGCAACCTCAAGGACCACAATCCCCCTTCCCACCAAGAAGAGGATTTTAACAGCAAAGAAGAGAGGCAACACCTGTTGGCAGAGTGACAGAGCCAAGCTGGGTGTGGGTTCCTTCTCTTCTGAGTCTGCTGCTTGCTGTCATAGCCTTTTGTGTACAGTGATGTGTCTGTATCTTTAATGTAAATAGACAGATGATGAAAAAAGAGTCTATTTTAGTGTTAGGAAGCCCTGGCGGGGAGTAAGAGCAAGGGGGGTCGGAATTCTCCAGGGGCTTCTTGGGATTGAGCCCTGCTTCTGTGTGTGGCCACACCGCCTGCCCCCTCCCAGCAGCCCCCAAAGACGTAGCAACTCTTTCTCTCAAGGTGCTAAAGGACTCAAAGTGCAGCACGTCCAGTGGGTAGGTACTTGTTGCATGCAAAAGCTATATTGTGTCTGGTCCTTCCTCCCCAGCTGTTGTGCAGGGGGTTTTGCCTCGTGTGATATTCTGTGTGTCGTCCCACCCCCATGAGAGGAGGTGGCCTGGGTCAGAAAAGCTACCCCAGGTGAAACTGGAAGTGTATTAGGCAGACCTTGCGTAGCATTTCCAGTTTGTTCTGTAGGAACAGAACTGCCTCCAGGGCGGAGGCAAAGAGGCAGGTAGCTGTGATTGGCATGCACCCAATGCTCAAGGACTTTTTTTTCCTTCTTGAAGACTAGTAACATCTTATGATTTAGAATAAGTTAATCGTAACCGTAGGTATTTATTGATTGGAGGAAAGGAGGGGAGGGTCTTATTATTTTAGGCTTTATTTATATAACATTTGCTAGCTTGTAAAAAGTATGAAATATTGCATCTGCATTTTTCTAAGGCTGATTCATGTAGCTACCCTTGCCATAGTCGTGATGGATGTATGGATGTTCTTGCACAAATAGGAGGGAATGGTAGGAAAAACACATTCAGCCAACCACTTATTCTAATTGAATGTATCAGATGTGTACTGAAGGGGCTGGAGATGTTTTCCTCGGAATAGGCGTGCAGAGGTTACCCCCAAAATAAAGGGCACGCGTCCACTCTTGGCAAGGCTTCAGAACTTTTCCCAGGGCCCCTCTCAAATGTCTCCATGGGAAACTTGACCCAGTGGCAAGTTGCACTTTGGTGATCTTGGTGTTCTACACACCCGTTCTGTGGAGAATTGATTTACATAAGCTGTGCACACACACACACGCACACACACACACACACACACTACAAACCTACCCCACCGACCCTCTATCTACACAGACCCTGTTTCCTGACAAACAGCCTCCTGACCCCTGATGAACCCTGACTTTGTGTACATAGTTGTAAACACAGATTTTTCTGGTTTGGGTTTTCTTTTTTCTTTTTTTCTTCCCCCTGTTTTGCCTTGTTCTTTTTGGTTTGCATTTAACCTGCTAGATGGATGTGTGCCGAGCTCCCGGTGTCCCCTGTGCTCAGTGGTAAAGGGAAGCAGTGAAGCAGCTCTGGTTCTCCCAGCTCTGTTGCAGGGCAAGCCCTCAGCATGTTTTTCTCAGCTTCTTGGCAAAACAACAAAACTGGCTTGCCCGTGGGTCCTGGGGGCCAGTCAAGGGCCACTGAGGGACTGAACTCTCAGAAACACGACACATTTCTCTGGGTGCTCTGGCTGATTGTGTTTCCATCGGCAATAGCTTGCTTGGCTGGATTATGCCTCATTTTAACCTTTTTTTTTTTTTTTTTTTTTTTTTAAGAGCCAGCTGGTTCCCACTTCTGTTCAGCCTGGGGTGGGTGGTGGTTCTGCCTGGAACTGGGGATAGGGTCCACAAGCCTGGGTCCAGGACACATGTCCCAGTAGGCCGTGGCTGCTCCCACCCTGAGGGTGGGTTTGTGAAGGCCCAACACTCCAAGAAGCACCCTGAGAACTGGCTCTAGGATAGCCCAAGATCTTCCGGATGGATGTCAGGGTGCAACCAAGGCTTCTCACAGTCCCTCGCTGGAAGGAGGTGAAGACCAATCCCCGCTGCTGGTATGGGCCCCTTCACAGCCAACAGAAGTGAAAGACCTTCATGTGACACGTCTAGTTCTTCAGCGCTGTGGAGTCTGCGTGGGTCCCCAATGTACATTGAGTGGGGCCCAGTTAGATAATGACTGGCCCAAGTTTGCACAACATGGAAGGTATTGGTCGGGAGCAAACACCCCGTTTCCATCACCTCGAAGCTTCATAGTCTCCCCCGCTGCCCCAGGAAATGGCTGATGGGGTCGGGGCAGCATGACTTTGCACTGTACAGTTCTCTAGGGCATCTCCCAAGCTTCACCGGCCTTCTGGTTCATGCCTTCGGTAAGCATTTCCATGCCCTCTGCTTACTGTGACAGTTGATGACAAATCTTGCGCTGCCATGTTTGCTGTGGGTAACTCCGTGTGGTGTCTGTCCTACTTTGCTTTCTCTTCTCACTGCCCCACAGTTTGGTTTTGTGTTACAAACAGAAAAAGCTGTTCCGAGATTCCCACCCCACCACATTCCTCCTTCCTGTTCCCTCTTCACTGTAGCCCCTTCTCACCCCACATCAAAAGTTACCACAGAAGGTTTCCTTTGTATAGAATATTTATTTTGAAGCTCTATTTTAATAGTATTTATTTTAGAAAGTCTACTATTGTAAGAGTTCTTCTGTTTGTGAAGAAAAAAACAAGTTAAAAACTGAATGTACTGATCTAGAAAATATATATAAATATATATTGTTAAATATACACAGGACTGCCGTTTCCCGTGTGTTTGTGTTCACACCCCAGCACCCTCATCCAACAAGACTCTGAATTTGTCAGAGTTTGTCATCAAGTGGGAATGCGTACCCCAGCTCTGGCAGGACAAAGGGGCAGAGAGGGGGCTCTTTGTGCCAGAACAGTCCCTCGTTCTGCCTCTAGGACACACTGATAACCACTGGAGGTGAGCTTCACTTTCTTATCTAGCTGAATTCTGCCAGGTGCTGCCACCTCTTCCCTACACAGGTGTGTATTTGTAACAGATGACAAACCTCAGGGAGGCAGAGGAGGTGGTAAAGGGTCATCTGACCTGTCCAGTTTAGAAAAATTGTGCAATTTTCTCCTTTTGGTAAGCCCTGGTGCCCCCAAAGCAGATCTCAATGCACACAGACACATACAATGCTTTGAGAAGGCAAACAGAAAACCTCTGGTTGTTTCCTTATTTTCACCAGATTGGTGGATATTGTACAAAAGCAATTCCTTTGACTAAGAAGTCTCCCATTTAATGCCTTGCCTTTGCCCTTCTAACGTACCTTCTATGTGTTTCCCCTGTCCCCACCCCATCCCCTCAAAAAAAAAAAAAAACAAAACTGGTAGAGACCTGGCCACTTCTCACTTTATGTACCTGGGGGAACTTTTTTTATTTTGAACATGTGAACACCTGCCTCTTGTTTTCTGAAAGAAAAGGAGTTGAGTGATTTTTTTTTTTTTTTCTGTTGCCATTAAGCACGGGCACACAGGCAACAATGATGGGCGAGGGGGCCTGGAGGGGAGGAAGAGAAGGAGCCCAGAGTCCAGTTCTGGTTTTCTCTGGAGTCATCAATTTCTGGCATCTTCCAACTCTTGGTTAAAGTCTCAGGTTCCTCTTGAGATAGCTAAACCCATTCCAAGGACCCTCTGGTCAATGCCAAAGAAGGCACAAAGGATGTTTGTCCTCAGCGTGGTCCTGTCTGCTCTAGAATTTTAAGAATAAAGATAGGCTCCCATTCCCAAATGGATGGATGAAGAGTAATCTGTACTCTGAAGTCTCCCTGTGCTGACAAGGTAAGTGTCACATTGCTGATGCTTTTCTTTCTAATCCCCCTCAGTCCCAGTTGCTGTATATCAGGCTTTGATTCAGCCTTGGATTTTCCTGATGCTTGGCCTGACCCTGGTTTTACTTGGTCTCTCCTATTCAGAGATGAAAAATAACAAAAGCCTATGCAGGGTGCTGGGTGGTTAGAATCTCACTAATCCAAGTGCTGTTTAAACAAACATGCACTGGGGGCGCCTGGGTGGCTCAGTCGTTAAGCGTCTGCCTTCGGCTCGGGTCATGGTCCCAGGGTCCTGGGATCGAGCCCCGCATCGGGCTCCCTGCTCCGCGGGAAGCCTGTTTCTCCCTCTCCCCCTGCTTGTGATCCTGCTCTCACTGTGTCTCTCTCTGTCAAATAAATAAATAAAATCTTTAAAACAAACAAACAAACAAACATGCACTGGTTTTTTAAAAACTCGATGTCCAGAGAAAAAGTTCCACATCTGCCACCCTTGTCTTTCCTTCCCCGACTGGCCCTTCCTCCCCTTGCTTCCCAGTTACAAAATGACTTTGGGTAATAATAATAGTTAGCATTTGCTGAATAGGATGTTTTCTTTCTGCCCGGAATTGACTGATACACGGCAGATAGTACTTTTAGCTACCTCTTACAGGTGCAGACACAGGCTCATAGACCAGGGCTCATGCCCAAGACATGGTTGGGAGTGGATGGAGAAAACAGGGAGTTGAAGGCTTAGCAGCTCAATTTGTGTTAGAAGCAGAGAATAGAGTAAAAAGGCTCCCCAGTGATTGAATTTTAAAATAAGGGGGAAGAAGCAGAATTTCTACCCTCTCTGTGCTGAGAACCACATATTCCTAAGAGGTACTACAGGCCTGGTGCTCATTCCACAAAGAAAGGGGGGCCTTGGTTTGCCTGCACTGGGGGCAAAAAACAAGATTACCCCCTGGACAACTCTGTTGTATGGCCAGGAAGCCCCAAGCCCCGCCTGTAGCTCCCCAGCCGTCCCCTCCAGCCTGCTGAACCCACAACTTAAAATGAGCTCCACTTTCTGAAGTACGTTGGTGAGGTAATCAAATGAACCCAGGCAGACCGACAGCTCCATGCCGGAGGTGTGTGCCAGATGAAAGCCAAGAGGACATTTTTAAGAGTCTGAAGTTTATTCATCGGAACTTTAATAAAACAATATGTCCATGGCCTGGGGCAGGTATAATTTTCATAATTTATGGGTCTCCGAGACAGGAAGAGAGCTCAGGGTTTTATTGTGTTTTGCACGATAAATGGCATTCCAATTGTCTACATGATGTACCTTAAGGACTCTCATCTGGCAGGAACACGGGCCTTCTGGAGCCCACCTGGGCCTCAAGGCCCAAGGCGAAGGATAATTATGAATACATCTGTATCTGTTAAGCAGGAGATGATAAACTCCCTCGTTTCCTTCTGTCCTTAGAAGACACTTCCTATGCCGACACCCACATTAATATTTAACTGTTGCAAGGTTTGGAACCCTCCCTGTTCTCTTCCTCTCCACCTTCTCCTCCCTTGGGTCTGGCCTCTCCTTCCTGCCTTCCTGTACGTGAAGAGACTCAGGTCAACTTATGACTGGCTCCCCTCCCAGGGAATGGTGAGGGAGGGAGCGGCCTCGGACTCTGAACAGAAAAATGTACCATCCACGGAGCAGGATAATGGAGCTCCAGATGACACGCTAATTGAGATCAGTAGTCAGAATACCTACCATCTTCTGGCAAGCCTTCAACAGGGGAACAAGAATCAAGTGGCCAAAAAAGAAAAAAAAAAAAAAGAATTAAGTGGCCTTATGAAATCACTACAAAAACTACTGCTTCTGAGCAAAGATGCTGTGTTATCATCTACAGTCTTGAAAACATTCAAGTTAGGGTGATATAATCAGTCTCATAGATGAGAAAGCTGAGGCTCAGAGAGGTTAAGTCATTTGCCCAAGGCTACACAGCTGATAAGTGGTGGGCCTTTCCCCGGAGCCTGTGTCTTATTTTAATTTCCAAACCCAACCCAAGTAACACCTCCCCTTGGATACTTTCCTGTGTTCCCAGAAAGGTTTCCTTCCGCTTGTGCTTTTGTACAAGTTGGCAGAGTAGGTGATCTTTAACCGAGATTTCATGGACTAATTGACAAGAGATTTGAATTCTGGTCTAACCACCTCACCACAGCACGGCATTTGAATTTTGAGGCTACATCTCCAAACCGATCTCAGGAGGGATCCTCCGTGACCACATGACATTACAAGAACCCTCCCGACATTGCCCCTGGCCAGGCTTCCTGATTCCTTGTGCCATCAAAAGAGGAACTGTTTCCCCAGATTATGGAATTAATTTGGGCTGTGGTGGCCAGGGACGAGAATCCTACAGGGAAGTGAGGGAGATGTAAGTTGCCCCTTATAATTCACACATGCGTTCTGCTGGCCTCGTGGGTGAGTGGGGCAGCAGCTATGAGAGGAGAGATGCCTACCCAGGGTGAAGGGCATAGGCCACCCCTCTGCACGTCCAGGGGCCAAGTCACATTCTTTGCACCAGTCCTGGGGCAGGTGGATGGGGCACAGATCAGGGAGCCAGAGCAGTCAGGGTGGAGATGGAGGGTGGCAAGGGTAGGGGGCCCCTAGTTAGAAGCAGTGCTCCTCCCAACCCCCCAGGCTACTGCTTGATTGATTTCCAGGCAATGCTCCAGCCAGCCCTGGATTACTAAAGCTCTTGGAGATGCCAGGCCTAATCTGATTAGAGAACTAGTATCTATCCAGGCAGGGCTAGTCCCCAGGGTGGGCACAAGCCTCCGGGCTCTCTGAGTAGTGACTGCCACTTCCACAGGCCACCCCTCGTAGGGCAATGTGGTGAGAAGAGCACTGAGCCTTAGGGTCCCTAGTGCTCAGGTCCCTGTTCTGTCATCTTCACTAGTGTGACCTTGGGAGAACGCTTGCCCTAATAACTGTTGGAGGATGAGATAGTGGCTGTGCACAACCCCGATAAATGCTGTTCCTACTATCAGAGATGAAAATGGAGCTCACGTAGGAGGGCAGGGAATAGAGGAATTTAGGTATCTATTCTTGAGCCTCAGTTTCTCCATCTTATGCTGGCATCCTGGACCATGGAGGCAGGAAACCACAGAATGCTGGTCCACAGTGTTTTCAAAAACTGATTTGAAAAATAGATTTTCAAACCCCATATACAACTTCTCTTGGAAAATACAAACAGCTGGTGCCTCTGAGCCCCCATTCCCCATGGTAGGAATTGGCTGGAACGGAAAGGCAACTGCCCTTTCCAGACTGGGCAGGGTCCCCTTGCCTTCCCATAGCATCCCCTCTCCTTGCACTGCCCAGTTCCCCTGGGTTGAATGCTCACCAGCATTGATGACATTTGTACCATGATGTCCCTTGATCCAGCCTGCTTCTCTTTTTTTTTTATATTACCTGCCTGGCTCTCCACTCCTGATGCTGGCTGGTGTTAAGTCTGATTGGCCTCGCTGGGCACTTTAACCCAAATCATGATATCCCAAACCCCATCTGGAGGCTTCCTAAGGCTGTCCACCCTGCAGGCTTGTCACTCAGATACATGTACCAGAGTCGTGATTCCAGAAAGCACATCTAAGCTCATGGAGGCCAGTGGTTCTTAGCCCAGAATTTGGGGAGGTTTAAAGGGAGCCATTTGACATTGTTAGACAAATTTCTGTATGTTTGTGCTTTTTGTCTGAGAGACACTTGTGACCCTCCCAAAATGTTAAGAATCCCTGGTGCAATCCACCCACCTCCAATAAATGGACGGGGATGTGAGACCAAGTGGCTTTTCCAAGGTCACATAACAGGTTAGCTGTAAAGCGAAGAATAGGAGCCAGGTTTTCTCTCTAGGGAACAGTTCATGGTTTTCAAACATTTATGAGCCAATCTATAGTGTCTCCTCCAAAAAATTCCCCCAAAATGGCCTCAACCATAATGATACCATTAGTAATCACCCGACTGTCTTGCCCCGACTCTCTCTGATCTTTATTTGGCTCTTCCTGTCACTTCTGCAATATGCAGCGATTTGACGACCTGTCTACTTGTTCGCAACATGTCTCATCCTCACTAGAGGATGCATTCTGTGACGGTGGGAAACTTGGCTTCTTTTGCTTGTGACTTCAGTGCTGCCTGGCCTTTGTCACAGCACACAGAGAAACTGCCCCCTCAGGTAAACCGGTAAGGTCTCCCGCCAGTGATGGGCAGCAACACCCCAGAGTCCAGGGGCTCCGTCCTCCCCAAGCTACACCCACTGCCCTGAACATCCAGGGGATCAGTGTTTCAATACACCCCACATCCACTGGGAAGCTTCCAGCACAGCATCTGGCACATGAGGGGCAGTCAATAAATATTTGTCAAATGTAGTAATCAATTAATGATACACTGAGAGGAGAGTTAAGAAGGAAAGAACAAGGGGCGCCGGGGTGGCTCCGTCAGTTAAGCACCCAACTCTTGATCTCAGCTCAAGTCTTAATCTCAGGAACATGAGTTCAAGCACCATGCTGGGCTCCACCCGCGTGGAGCCTACTTTAAGAAAAAAAAAAGGGGGGGGAATGAACAAGTGGTCTCAGGCTTTATTTCAGTCCTAAAGCTAGCCATGTGAGAGAATGTAGCATTTCATAATCATAATGATATGAATAAGACCAGCTTCCACCTTAATACGGTCGAGTATAAATACCTGAGTATTTACCACATGCCTAGCACCATACCAATCAACTGCTTTTTATCCATTTTTCCTTTAGTCCTCACTCTGTCTTAGTACTTTTATTTCGCCCATTTTACAGATGAAGAAACTGAGGGTCTAGAAGGTGAAGTCATGTGCTCAAGGTCACACAGGCCTGACTCCTGAACCCCTACTTTCCTACCCGAGTGCCCAGCCACGGACGCTGGGAAGAGGCATGAGCATGCTATCTGGGCAGCCAACTGGGGGTGGTTGAGGAGGAGGAGGGAGGAGGCCAAGTAAGAAGGCCTAGCTGCATTGCTCTAGAATCACTCATGGACTGTGAAGGTATTGGGGCCTGGAGTTTGCAAAAATGAATCTGACGAATTCCCAGCCCTGAGCTCCCTTCACCATTTGCCTGTGACAAAATATCCTCAAAGAGTAAATGAGGAGGCCAGTTTAGGAACCTATGCCATTTGGTTCTTCTGACCTTTCTAGAACATGTATGGTTACCAGAAGTGTTTGTTAATGGTCAATAGTGAACATTCACTACTTAGACCAGGCCAGCATAAGAAGAATGATTATTGATCAGCTTCAGGAAAAATAATCAAGGTGGCACTTAGTTTTTTTTATATATATTTTAAGGAATGAAATATATTTTTTAAAAAACAACATGACTTTTGCAAAAAGGAAAACAACAGAAAAAAATAAAATTCCCCACCAAATTCCCAGCTTCAATCTGACATTTTGGAGTATACCATTCATTCATTTAACAAACAGTGAGTGTGCAGAAACTGTCCTTCTATCTTTCAAACCATACGGGGGAACACCGTGCAGAAAACTCTTCCATACAACACATGTGGATGGACTTCCTTCCATATCTCGACAGCTCCACTCTCGTTTTTAGTAAGTGGTGTTGCATGGCATTTCATTTTACAGCCTTCCCACTCCTGTTTCCACCTCCGCTTGTGATAGCTCAGCTCTCCATACCCAGCCACAAACCTCACGTGGACCACAGGACACACACCCTCTGCTTGCCCTGCGCGAGGAGGCCAGTGATCAAAACTAGGAGCCCTGTTGGCCCATGTGAGCGTGGGTGGGCACAAGGGGTGGGGCTTCACACAGGGCAGCGTGTTGGAGCTATTACTGGGGGGTACCGGAAATTCCTCTCCTTCCAGAAGACCTGCCACGTGGCCTATCTCTGAGTTAGGACAAAATTTAGATGGTATGACAGTCTCCTTAAAAGATGACCACAAAAATCAACAGGAGAGAACATGAAAGACTGTGGTCTTCAAGATACACAGCTTTCACCGGGCCATCATTTCCAGGTCTGTGCTATAGAGAAGTGTATTCCAAAGTAACCATCATTTATTTATCCAATCCCTTCTTGTCACTGCCCTTCTTAAAACCTTCCAGTTTCTCCCTCCCCTTGAGTGTGGGCTGGACCGGGTGACTTGCCTCTAAAGAACAGAGCATGGAACGGGGACAACGGTAACTTCACAGTAGAGAAATCTGGCAGATGTCACCTTGACCGAGTGATCAAAGTTAAACATCACCAGTAATAAGTCACACTGACGTCATATACTCCCTGAAATCATGTGACAGGAAGGCACATCACCTCTCTTATTCTTCCCCCAAATTCATAGCCTTAGTGGAATCATGAGATAACAGCAGACATACCCACATTGAGAGATACTCTTCAAAATACCTGATTAGTGCTCTTTAAAAGTGTCAAGGCAATGAAAAGCAAGACTGAAAAAATGTCACATACTAGGGAGGACTGAGGAGACATTAGCACTAAATACAACATGGTGGGAAAAAATGACAAAATCTAAATAGAATTCGTATAGTATTGTACCTGGGTTAATTTCCTGGTTTTGAGCAATATACTATGGTCATGAAAGATGTTAACATTAGGGGAAGCTGGGTGAAGAATATAGGGAATTTCCTGTACTATCTTTGCAACTCTTCTGTAGATCTAAAATTATTTCAAGATAAAAAGTTTTTTAATAAGTAATTAAAAAAAAAAATCTTCAGTTTCGGGTGTCTTGGTGCCTCAGTTGTTAAGCATCTGCCTTCGGCTCATGTCATGATCCCAGGATCCTGGGATCCAGTCCCGTGTCGGGCTCCCTGCTCAGAGGGAAGCCTGCTTCTCCCTCTCCCACTCCCCCTGCCTGTGTTCCTGCTCTCGCGGAATCTCTCTCTGCCAAATAAATAAATAAAATCTTAAAAAAAAAAATCTTCAGGGGCACCTGGGTGGCTCAGTCGGTTAAGCGTCTGCCTTCGGCTCAGGTCATGATCCCGGGGTCCTGGGATCGAGCCCCACATCGGGCTCCTTGCTCTGCAGGAAGCCTGCTTCTCCCTCTCCTTCTGCTGTTCCCCCTGCTTGTGTTCTCTCTCTCTCTCTCTGTCAAATAAATAAATAAAATCTTTAAAAAAAAAAAATCTTCAGTTTCTTCTCATTGAACTTAGAATGAAAGTCCAACTCCTCACCAAAGACTACAAGACCTTGCCTAACCTATGCCAAGTTTCTTCCAGAGTTCATCCCTTCACTGTGTGATTAAGGGAAATGTAATTCTAGTCACAGATAAACTCTAAGGAGTGTAATCAAAGCATGTTGGCCCCAGTCCCCTTGCCAGTGACTGGTTCTGCACGGACATGTGGTACAGTGACAACTAATTGGATGCAGGGGGAAAATCTGCTGAGGGTTTCTGGGAAGTTTCTTCATAAAATGAGACACAAGGAAGAAAGGAACACACTGTAGTGTCTTTGTGACATGGGAACTGCAATCTTCTTGATACCATGAAGGGAGCTGATCTGAGGATAAGGGCCAGAAGCTGGATGGCAGAGAGAAGACAGGGAGAGACCCTGGCACCTTTGTGATATCACTGGGCTGCCTAATTAGCCAATCCTGAAGTCACTATATCTGGAGACTTCTTTTATAGAAGTGAACACATCTTTCTTATAATTAAAGCCAGTTTGAGCTGGGTAATTTTCATGACTTGTAATTGAAGGCAACCTAGCTGATGGAGTTGGTACATTCTCTGCTTCTTGAGAAAGTTGGCATTTAGAAAGATCCTAGGTTTGGGAGGGGCCTTAAGTCATCTTAACTATAAATGCGCTGAACAACTGTGTAAGTACAAGAAGTCATTGTTGTCAACCCTGTCTGAGATTTTCCTTGGAACTAATGTTACCATGTCATGTCTCTCTCTCTCTTTTTTTTTAACATTATATATATATATATATACTTAAAGATTTTATTTATTTATCGAGAGATAGCATGCACGCATACACGGAGGGGCAGAGGAAGAGGGAGAGAGAATCTCAAGTGGACTCCGCGGTGAGTGTAGAGCCTGATGCGGGGCTCGATTTCATGACCCTGAGACCATGACCCAAGCCAAAATCAAGAGTAGGATGTTTAACTGACTGAGGCACCCAGGTGCCCCTAGATTTTTTTTATTTTTAAATAATCTCTACACCCAACGTGGGGCTTGAACCCACAGCCCTGAGATCAAGGGTCACACACTCCACCAACTGAGCCAGCCAGGTGGCCCTACCACGTTATGTCTTAAATGGGCCAGTAACTTTTGTAGAGGGCTATGTCCAGTTCTAGAGAGTCATCTGCAGCATCAGAGTCTGGCTACCAGACTACCCATAGGTAGTAGCTATTTCCACCCCCAAGTAAACAAATTAATGTAGAAGGAGTGCTACAGTGTTTCAAAGTGTATCCTATTAGTTAATTTAACATTCCCTCTTTTCAAGGTGGGCTACCCCCAGAGCTACAACTCCTAAAACCTTCCAAAGTAGATTACATAGAATGTTGTCTCTGAAATCAAAATAATGTTTTCCTTGTAATTCCAGGAAGGAAAGGGGAAGTCAGATCTTAAATAAATCCCAAATTAGAAACAGTCTTTTCTTCCCCCCCTCTGCTGAAGCTACACGGCCCCACAAGTCTTTCTTGTGGACTTTCAGACTGGATCACTGCCAAAAATGTGAGCAAGAATTTGGCCCATTGTTACTTTAAATATCCTGTGTCGCAGGCCATCTAGGAATGTCTAAGTATGGGAATTTTCCTTCTGAGGTCTGGGATGGAGCTATAAATAACTCGTTTGTTAGAAGCTGTCTCCATCCTGCCTCTCCTGGCTTTGGTGGTGTGAATAAGCCAGCCTTGTAAATAATGATTACCAGTCCACTCAGGGTGAGGCCAGCAGCGCAAAGCATCAGGTGAATGTTTCTCACCTGCTCTCCAACAGTAACTTCTCCCTGCGAGGTCAGGCCAGCAGGTGCACAACTACGTCCAAGTCTGCCCCAAATTTGTCTTGAGAACGTTGCCTGGAAGACCGCAGTGTAGGTTGACCCATCATCATCTTTCTAGCCCCTTGTTGAAGTGTGAAGAGTTTGTGCTTCTGGCGGGGTCAGAAGGAGCGAGTTTTATTGAATCCTTCTTGCCACTTCTTTCCCCAAAATGGTCTGCTGGAGTCAGATTTCCAGTCATATTGTCACAGATGAACAGGTAGATGCAGTTTGTAGGTGCTTCTCTCCTCCCACCTCTAACTTCCCCAAGTTTCTCTGGCCTTCAGGTCACAACTAAACCAAGCAGGCCTGCAGACAGCACCTGGACAGAGAGCAAAGGGACCCCCCACTTCTCTCAGGAGCAGAGTGCACAGGAGGGGTGACTGCAAGGTGTGACCTCACAAGCCCACCCATCCAGGCACCCTGTTGGCCTTCCCAGCCTCATCTTCATCTGCTCCAACAGGAGATCACCATGTCCTCAGAAAAGAGTATTTGTTTTCTGTCAGAACCATGGCCTAACATAGAGCATAAGCACCAGAAGATCTGGGTTCAAATCCCAGCTGGACCATACACTGGCTGTGTGAACAGACAAGTCACAAAGCCTGCCTAAGCATCCATTTCCCCATCTGAAAAATGGGGACAGTAATGACCTATCTCACATAGACTCCTGTCAGGGGTCAACACGTGTGTGTGTACATATAGCAGTTACCATGAGGTAAAACACTTTAAAATAAAGAAGTCAGAACCCGGCGCCTGGGTGACTCAGTCAGGTAAGCGCCTGCCTTTGGTTCAGGTCGTGACCCCAGGGCTCCCTGCTCAGTGGGGAGCCTGCTTTTCCCTCTCCCTCTCCTGCCACTCCCCCTGCTTGTGCTCTCTCTCTCTCTCTCTGTCAAATGAATAAATAAAATCTTGAAGAAAAAAAAAAAAGAAGTTAGAGCAAGGAGAGGGAGGATGAGTGGGAGACCAGGAAGAAGAGAGAGGGAGACAGAAATAGGGAAACAGAGGGACAGAGAGGAAGAGAAAGAATCACAGAGACAGGGGCAGGGGGAGAGCAAAGAAAGCTCAGATCCAGAGAGGGACATGGGGAGGTGGGGTCTGAGGTGACTGGGAAGTCCTGAGGGGAAAAGAGGTACAGACAGAGCAGCTTCCTCTCCTGGTGGAAGGTCAGTGAATCTCTACTACTTCAGCGAGTGAAAAGTGTTACATGGAAATCAGGTGACCTGGTAGAGAATGACCCACATAGTGGTCAGAGAAGGCTGTTCTGAGGTGTGAGCCCTGGGATAAAGATAGGGTCTTCCGTGGGAGGGCCTCCCAGAACCTGGTCCCTACAACACGCACACACCCCATAAAACAAAGTCAAAGAGAAATCTGCAAGAACTGCCCAAATAAAAGATGGCTGAGATGAATTGGGCTGGCAGGTTTTTAGAACTCAGTCACCCCCCTCTCACGTGGCAAGAGCAGGAAGAGGCTGTGAGCCCCCAGGGTGGCAGGGGATGGCAGACAAATGGTTCAGATAAAGATCTCCCTGCTGTGTGCTATTTTCCTTCCTAAGGGATAGCACCTCAGCTCACTGAATCACCAGGCCTTCCTCTGGCTGGGGAGAGAGACTTCACACTTCCCAGCGCAGGCCCCCAACCCACCTCCACCTTTCCTGGGGCCAGGGGGGACTATAATCTACATTAAAAAAAGGGCTTGGGGGGGGGGGGGGGGGGGGGGCGTGTGGGGAGGGAGGCAGGGAGAGAGTTCAAGGCAGGATGCCTCCCCTTGACCCCAGTACAAGTTGAGGTGAAACTGCTCTCTTCAGGTCAAAGCTGCCAAAACAAAGTTAAAGGTGTAAAAACAGTGTGAGAAGGTCACACAGGGATAGCCTCTCTCTGGAACCCTGGGTGGAGTGGGGGGAGGGGGATGTGGGAGAGGGAGGGGGAGGACTTGACTGAGAAGCACCTTTTAACTATTTTAACCACAGATGTCCCTCAACTACAATAAAAGCATGGGAAGGATGGCCAGTTTCATCCATTCAGCAAACACGCATTTTTACGTGCTTTAAACAAGCCAAAGTTGTGACTTTCTCTCCTAACCTGCTCTTGCTGCAGCTTTCCCTTATCTTAGCAAATATTTAATTTACCCAGTAGCTCAGCCCCAAAATCTTGGGCTCATTCTTGGCTCCTTTCTTTACTTCCAACCCCACATCTGAGCCAGCAGCAAATTGCGTTGGTTTGCATTCAGGTAAATCCAGGATCTGATCTGTTGTCACCACCTCTCCCACCATCCGAGCCACCCATCATCCTCTCTCATCTCCATTATTGTACCCGCTTCCTACCACAGCTCCCTGCTGTCTCTTGCAACCCCTACAGTTAGCTGATTCTCTGCACAGTGGCCAGAGAGAATTTACTGAGAACACTGAGCAGCTGGGTGACCTTAGGCAGGTTTCTTTCATTTCTTTGTGCTTCAGTGTCTGCATCTAAACAAGAGGGAGAATAATAGTACCTGCCTCACAAGACTACTGTGAAGATTAAATTAGGTAAGAGTGCCTGGCACATAGTAAGTCCTAGTATTATGATTTGTCTGTCATTTCACTTACCATGCTGTGTCATAATTAGTTTTTTAAGAGTCCTTTCTTCCCACTAGATGGGGTGTTACTGGAAGGCATGGACCATACTAACTCCTAACACAAAATCAGAAGTCATTCCTCTGCTCACACACTCCCTACTGGCTTCTCATTTCATTTAAAACAGTATCTAAAGGCTGATTTAAAACAGTAACTGAGGCCAATAGGGTTTCCTATGATCTGTCCCTGACTATACCTTCCCTGACTCTCCTTCCTTTTACTCACTTCCTTCCTGCCACATGGGCTTCCTTGAGGTTCTTCCATCTCCCCAAGCATGTTCTGACTCAGGGCATGCATTTGCTGGTTCCTTGGTCTAGAAAGCTCTTCGCCCAGATATTTGCATATCTCATTCCCTTACTTCCTCAGGATTTTGCTTAATTGTCACCTCTTCAGAAAGGCCTATCTCACCTCCCTGTCCCCGAACAATCCCCATTTCAACCTCCCACCTCCTATCATCCTATTTTACATTTCGCCACTACCTGCTCTTATATTACATATACATTTTTGGTTACTTTTTTATTGTCTGTCTTGCCCACTAGAATGTAAACTCTATGAGAAGGCAAGGAGGTTGTCTTTTTATTTCTATTTTTTTAAAGATTTTATTTATTTATTCATGAGAGGCAGAGAGAGACAGAGAGAGAGAGGCAGAGGGAGATGCGGGACTTGACCCCAGGACCCTGGGATCATGACCTGAACTGAAGGCAGACACTTAACAGACTGAGCGACCCAGGCGCCCAAGGAGGTTGTCTTTTTTTTTTTTTTTTAAAGATTTTATTTATTTGACAGAGAGAGACACAGCGAGAGAGGGAACACAAGCAAGGGGAGTGGGAGAGGGAGAAGCAGGCTTCCCGCTGAGCAGGGAGCCCGATGCGGGGCTCGATCCCAGGACCCTGGGATCATGACCTGAGCCGAAGGCAGACGCTTAACGACTGAGCCACCCAGGCGCCCCCAAGGAGGTTGTCTTTTTAACCACTATATTCCTAATGTCCAGGACAGTGCCTGGCTCATGGTAGGTGCTTAATAAAAATGTGCTGGATGGATGAATGAATGAATGAATGAATGAATGAATTTGCTGAACACTTATGAACCCTGGCACTGTAGAAGGCATTTTACAAACTACACATCCTTTTGTTCAGTCCTCAAAATTATCATACTACTAAGTGGGACTCATATTTTTTTCTTTTTTAATATTAAAAAAGAATTAAATATTTATACTTATCAAACTGAAGCCTATGAATGCATCATTGGTCCTGGGCAAAATTCTTGATTATATTGGTAAACTAGTGACTTATGAGCACCTAGAAAAGAAAGCTATGGTCACCAGAAACCAGCACAGATTCACAAAGAGCAAATTCATTGGACTTCTTCTTTGATAAAATTACTATCACAAAAGTATGAGCCAGTTCAAGGCCTTTGTGAAAGTCTCATGAATTCTTTTGAATACAACTGAAAAATGTAGGTTGAGTGAAATACAACAAGGTCCTTGATAAATGATGATTTCAAAATCTGGAGGGAGGTACATCTTTCTTGTTTCTTTCCTTTGTCCTCCTCAAATGAATATTTTGATTAGTGATTTGATTAATGATAGAGAAAGAAATGCGTAGAAAAATATCAGTAGATTCCATGAAGATAGAAGGAATATGCATACTTGGGGCACCTGGGTGGCTCAGTCGGTTAAGCGTCTGCCTTCGGCTCAGGTCATGATCCCAGGGTCCTGGGATTGAGTCCCGCATCGGGCTCTCTGCTCTGTGGGGAGCCTGCTTCTCCCTCTCCTCCCCACTTGTGCTCTCTATCTCACTATCTCTGTCTCTCTCTCTCAAATAAATAAAATCTAAAAAAAAAAAAAAGAAGGAATATGCATACTTGGCTATCACAATAAGGTTTTTTTTGTTTGGTTGGTTTTTTTAAGATTTTATTTATTTATTCAAGACAGTGAGTGAGAGAGAGGGAGAGCAGGAGTGGGGAGAGAGAAGCAGACTCCCGGCTGAGCAGGAAGGCCAATGTGGGGCTCGATCCCAGGACCCTGAGATCATGACCTGAGCTGAAGGCAAAAGCTTAACTGTCTGAGCCACCCAGGTGCCCCCACAATAAGGTTTGAATAATTTTTTTTTTTTGCTAAAAACGTAATTTTTTTTTTTTTAATTTCAGGTGGGATTCTTATTTTAAAGATTGCAAAGGAAACCAAGTCAAGTGGTGAACCTTACAGAGCTGGACAAGAGCAAACCCCAAGTAGAAGGGACCCCACATGCTGTTCCCTCCCCTGCTCACTCCTGCTTGGTCTTCTTAGCCTACTGGACCTTCAAGATCAACTCAGACATCTTTTCTTCCATGCAGCCACTCCAGCCCTAGGCTGGCCGGGCACCCCTCTGACATCCTGTACGGTCTGCCTGGCTTCCCATCCCACTTCCAACCGCTGGGTGGACTTGGGCAGGTTACTTCACTCCTCTGTGCTGTAGTTCCCACATCTGAAAAGTGGAGAAAATACTAGTATCTGCCTCATGAGACTGTTGTGAAGATGAAATGAAATAAGATGAGTAATGAGCTTCACAGAGTGCCTGGCATATCCTAAGTCCTAATATTGTGTTCCATTTGTCATTTCATCTACCATGCTGTGTTGCAGCTGGGTGTTTCACGGGCCATTTCTTCCTACCAGTGGGGTGTCACTGGAAAGCATGGACTATATCCAACACCCAGCACAACGCATGGCACAAGGTACATTAACAGTCACTGTTTGCCAAGTCAACGACAGCAACGGTGAAAGCTTACATTTAGTATGTCCTCTTCAGGTGCCAGCTTCCATGCCAAACACTTAAAAATGCATTCACTCATCTGAGCCTCACAACAAACTATGAGGTGCTACATTTTTGGCTGTTTTACAGATAAGGAAACTGAGGCTTTCAAAATTTAAGCAAATTGCCACCCAAACAGTGAAGCCAGCATTCAAGCTAGAAGGAAGGGTAGGAGCAAGGGGAGGAAGTCAATCTGACCTTTCTATTGGCTCAGCGAACCCACAGCTCAAGGGGATTAGTGTACATTTGTGTGAAAAAGGGAAGGACAGAGCTAATAAATTTGCAAATCTCCCACCCAAGTCCCTAACCTCACTCTGGCTCCAGCCTAAATAACACAACATCAACTAATTGTTTCCTGGTGCTCAGACACTATCTCTTTAGCACTCAAGCACCCAGCTTGGGGTCCAGGTGCAGAGCTGGAGAACTGTCCTTGTTCACCTCTGGGTGAGGGGTGAGGGGCAGCGGGGGACTGGAGCCCCAGGAGTCTCCTTGTGTCTCCACTTCCCTCAACAACAGATTCCTCCAGAGGAGTGTATGTACCAAAGCCACCTGACAAATAAATCACCAAACCCGGAGGAGCCCAGCCCAGACTGCAGCCCCAATCCTCCAGTTTCAAGACTGGGAGAGAGAAAAATTCCATCTCTGAGCACGACACTGGGGGAAGTTTCCACTTGCCCTGCGCTTCAACCCCCTTCGGGGACTGTGGGAAGCACGCAGCCCAGTGCTGCCAGCGCCCAGCACACAGAGCAGTTTGGGCTTGTCCACGGCTGAGAACACACTCTGATGAGCTGGTCTAGCCTTTCAAAGTGGTCCTGCTAGCGCGGGAAATGGGTGCCGGGAAAAGAACAATAGAGGCACAGTTTGAAAGCCACAGTGGGCTAACCTGGCCAGTGCAGGAAGTGTGGGGTAATTCAGAGACCAAGGATTCCAGGGCTGGCCTCAGGTTCAGATCATGGCTCCGCCGCCCACTGACTGGGGAACCTGGATGGGTTACTTGTCCTTTCTTCACCTTAGTTTCTCATATGTAAAATAGGGACCCTAATTCTCCCCTTATACGGCTGGTGTTGGGGTTGAAAGGAACAGTGGCTATAAAATGTCAATGACAGAGGACTTGGTAGGTGCCCTGTAACACGAGAATGCACTCCCCCAGAGGGAGAGGGACCTCTGAGCCAGGAGGCCCAGAGCAGAACTAAGGAGAGCTGCTCACACAAGGAATCCCCTTCCTTATTGCAGACATGCTCTTTCATCATCGCTATCCAGGTCCCATGGCCGTGACTTACCTGCTGATTCTGATTCATTATCATATTCCTAGGAGCATGAATTTACTTTCTGAGGCCTTTGAGATTCAAAGCATGTGTTTCAAACATGCCTCCTAGACACTGAACACGGTGCTCAAGGCTTCTCTTCAATAATTAATTCATCCGGGCGCCTGGGTGGCTCAGTTGGTTGGGTGACTGCCTTCGGCTCAGGTCATGATCCCGGAGTCCCGGGATCGAGTCCCGCATCCGGCTCCCTGCTCGGCAGGGGGTCTGCTCCTCCCTCTGACCCTCCCCCCTCTCATGTGCTCTCTCGTTCTCTCTGTCTCAAATAAATAAATAAAATCCTTTAAAAAAAATAATTAATTCATCCAATAAATATTTACTGACCGCTGATGACTTGTCAGGCCAGGATCTGGGATGACCAACACAGACCTGGAGCCTACCCAGGAGAAGCCTGGCCATCTGGGTGGGGAAACCAGACACAGGCGTGATGGGAAAGCCGAAGGCAAGGCCACAGCGTAAGTTCTGCTGGTGAGCCCGCGTATTACGAATTTTTAGCAGAGCCCCTTTCATAAATATGGCGTGAAATGAATATATTATTGAAATGAAGATAAGGGAACACATTGAAGGAGCACCCACAGTGTTCCAGAAGGCAAAGCATGTGGTGTCAGCCTCTCAGAGCAGCCGGTAGAAGAGAAGGACCACCCCCCGCTCCTCCATACAGGCAAGGCTGCTGAGACTCTGGGAGGTTCGTTTCCCCAGCATACGGGACTATTGGAAGAGCCGGGATTTCAACACTGGCTTTTCTTGACTCCCAGTTTGGTGTTCTTTCCACTGTTACAGGCCATGAATACAGTATGTCCCCATTCTCTGAGGATTTCAGACCATCTGAAGATGGTCTGACTGTGGGGGATTTTAGGATCAGACCTTAGCGGCCCTTGAGTACTAAAATAACATGTTCAGTCTTGATTTTTTGAGCAGGGCGAATGACAAGTTAGGAGCCGTACTCGAGAAAGAGAAGCACTGACTGGGGGCAACAATCACAGAAAGAATATACCATCAGCTACCATGGTTGCATTCACCCCAGTCCTGCTGTTATCAAGCTCATGTTAGAGGTAAGGAAAAGGAGGATAAGAGAGGTTAAGTCATCTGTTCAAAGTCCCAGGGCTGGTGAGAGGGGTTTGAATTCATAGCCCATGATCCTGACCACTTCCTCACCCATCAGAATATTCTGAGAGGAGACGAACTAGACAAAAGGCTGGGGAAAAGGTGAGGCTGGGGCGCCTGGGTGGCTCAGTTGGTTAAGCAACTGCCTTCGGCTCAGGTCATGATCCTGGAGTCCCTGGATCGAGTCCCGCATCGGGCTCCCTGCTCAGCGGGGAGTCTGCTTTGCCCTCTGACCCTCCCCCCTCTCATGTGTTCTCTCTCATTCTCTCTCTCAAAATAAATAAATAAAATCTTTAAAAAGAAAAGAAAAGGTGAGGCTGGTGGTCTGTGGAAAAGACCTGCAGAGAAATATCACGAGTCTTGGGCCTCCACAAGCCTGGTCCAGCCCAGTGTCAGTGTCCCATGACAGACTCTGCCTTTTCTACTGCATCCCCCTCTTACAATCCTTCCTCCTTCTTGAAAGCTGACCCACCTATCCCAAAGGCCACTCTTTCCCCTGACCCCCCACTGCTCTTGGCGCCTCTGACCCCCAACCCAGCATTTGAAGCCAAGATCAGAATCTGGACCTGTCACCTCTTAGCTGAGCAACGTGGGCTAGTCTCTGCCTCGATTTCATCGTCTGTCATAAAGATGTCATAAGACCTACTGGAGTTCAGTAATTAAAGGCAATAAAGATGTGCTCTAAAAGAAACAGTGATGTTTTTATGTGACGAGCAAAACTTCCCATTTTTGCCACATTACCCAACTAGATTATGAGATTATAAACCAAGGTTTTTGTCCGTCCCTCTGCGGCAGACCGCACAGCTGACCAGTCACGCGAAGGCCTTCACTCTTGGTATCTTGCTGCGGAAAGGCCCTGGGAACCAAAGGAGCCAGCCACGGCCAAGAGGCCAGGCTGCCTGGGCCTCCCCAGAGCCTGCCAGTTCTTTCCTGAGTCTGCTGGGCC
>NW_023270426.1:25499825-25696211 GCF_011800145.1 Mirounga leonina | reverse complement strand
CTGGGCCTCCCCAGAGCCTGCCAGTTCTTTCCTGAGTCTGCTGGGCCTCTGGCTTCCGAGGCAGCTGCAGCCATGCACAATTCACCTCCTTCCCGTGGAACCCATTTCAGGATTAGCTGCCAGGAGGTCATAAAATGCAAAGAGGAAGTGGGAGCATCCCACAATTGTAGGAACCTGGCTCCGAGGGAAGTAACCTGTCTGTTGGTCTGTCTGCCTCTGGGGAAGTGGGCCATAAATCGCAGTCTTAAGGGCTGGTGAAAGGCCAGAGCTATTTATAAAAAGTCTGGGCTTTTGAACTCTTTAAAGAGGCAATAGCCTTCTCTCAGATAATTGGGGTTTGGCATCAAGGGCTCAACTGCTTCAGCAAACAAAGCCGTCAGTGCCCAGCTGGGAGAATGCGGGGGAGAGTGTTTGCTGGGAAGCCCAGGAGCACCCCCCGCCCCCGCCACACACACACCAGAGACAGGCCTGCCCAGTCCCTCTTGCATCCCTGACCTGGGCTGACCACCAAGCACGCACAGATGAACCCAAGCAGGACTGTCCACTTCCTCACAAGAGTAGGAGAGGTAGCGGGAAGCAGAACTGCTCCCCCAGGTTTGCATCAAGGCTGTGTGACTGTGCACTTGCTCTTTCTTCCACCTTGAATACTCTCCCCTCTAGTCCCTTCTTGAATGTCACCTCTTCCAAGGGCCCTTCCCGGACAACACTGGCTTCTTGCAGCACCTTAGTTGGTTTTATTTTCTTCAAAGAACTTTCAACCATCTGAGAGCTGGGCTTCATAGCCGTATGTCCCCACCAGACCCTTAGCACCAGCACCCTGAATAGCAGGTGGAAGATGCTCCCTAAAAGTCTGTTGCATGAGTGTATAAACTACCATAAGATCCACATAGAGGAGGGGATCATGACTCTGTTGGGGGAGTGTAGATTGGACCGGGAAACGCTGCAGAGAGAAGGTGACAGCTAATGGTGCCCTGCAGGAGGGGCAGTCCCCGAAGTGCAGGCCAGGTGGGGACTGCACACTATATTTCAGAGAGTAGGAACCATGTGGTGTGGCCAGAGTACAGGGTGCAGGAGACAGGGCTATAAAGGAGGAGTGCAAGTAGGTTATAAAGGCTCTGAAGGGGCACAGAATTTGCTGCCCTAAAATATGCCTTTTTGGCATAAGGATTACTTCAAGCTGGTTATTTTTAAGAAACTGCAGATAGAGGAGAAGCTCTAAAAACTGAGCAGAAGTTACCCTTTTGTAAGAGACATTTACATGGATAAGAGAAACCTCTATTTGTAAGGCTGTCTTCCTCGCTCTACCAGGAAGGGGGAGATGACCAAGTCTCTAGAGATTCTTATCAACGAAGAAGGCAATGACTTAAATCTTCATTAACAACCATATGCTTGTTTTCTGTGCTTTCCATAACTGGCCTCCCCCTGCCTGGCTCTCCAACAACATCTTCCTTTTGTCTTTAGCTAAAGATGGTATTTAAGGTGATGTCCTGGGCCATTTTGGAGAGTTACTTGATTTTCCTGGGTCTCTCCCATGTAGACAGGAGGGCTACATGTTATTTAACTTTGTTTTTTTCCTGCTAATCTATCTTTTTATTACAAAGGTATCTCAGCCAAGAAACAAGAAGGGTAGAAAGAAAATTATTTTTCATCCCCCTCCCCCAGTTTTGGTGCCCCAGATGGGACTTTCTGAGACACCATACTCATTTTGTAGTCTACAGACAGAATCCTCAAAAACTGGCAGAATCCTTGAAGGATAGGAATCCTTACCAAAGCCAGCTCTCCTGGATCTCACTCTGTACTGCCTGGTCAAGGGAAAGATAAAAAATGTTTGCCTCTTCCTTTCCAAACTTAGATCAGCAAGAGAAAATATTTGGGTGAACTAGGTCCTTATGGACAGCCACTTTGGTAAAAATCTGCTATGAGCACTCTTGTTTGCTATTGATCCTCTTCCTCCTAGAGATGGTCATTATTTTCTTTTGTCTCTGTCTTCTGTGCTGTTTAGACAAAGAGGAGAACCATAGGTCTGATGAGGTTTTTCCTTTCATCTTGTTCTATGCTTGAGATCTTGGCTTTGCAACCAGTAAGACTATTCTCCCAGTCTCGACTAGCCAGAGGATACATATACCAGCACGTATCTAGCAGACGGCCGAACAGGCTGTGGATCCAAGCAGCAGCGTTTTCTTTGTCCAACTGTGACAGCGCTCAGGGGAGTTTGTCATAAGCGGTGCTAATCCATAAGGAGCCTTTGTCATGTCAACCTTCATTGTGTTGTTATTGCTGGAAAAGTCCCATTCCAGCAGTGCCTGTCCAGTGTCACAGACTAGTGGGTCTGTGACTGAAGGCATCTCGCATTCTCATGGGAAACGAGCAGACTCCCTGCTGAGCTTGGGGCCTGACACAGGGCTCAATCTCATGACCCTGAGATCATGACCTGAGCCAAAATCAAAAGTCCAACACTTAACCGATTGAGTCCACCGAGGCGCCCCTAGGAATGAACTTTCTGGATCTTGTGGGGGCTGCATTTTTTACATTCCCTTTTGGGATGTCTCTTGCATCCATGGTTAAGCCATAAAAAGGCTTACTGGTTTGAAATGCTATTGAGATTATGGCCAGATGATGGATCCTTTGAATTAAACAAACTTCTACATTTGAAAAAATATAGAGAGCTCTCATTCTAAACAATTATCTTATTGGTGCCTATGGAAAACTCAAATTGAGAAGAGGACACACAAACATACACACACACACAAACACACACACATGAGTATGGTGGCTAGCCTTAAGGCATTATTTAACCAGATGAAACTAGAAAGCCCTTTTTGCCTTTACTTTGAGATGATCCTACCAAATTTAGAGAAGAGTTAGAAAGATCAGTAGACATTCACAATCCCACTCAGAGGGACCTCAACTGACTACAAGACTATTCTTGCCACTCCTGATTTATACTGTAGTTATCAGACAAGCCAGACAGCTCCCTGGGGAACCACTCCAATCACAAAGAAAACAGATGACAAGAATTTTTCCCAGGCCTTACTATGAATCATCAGGAAATCAGTTACCTGGAAGCCAATATTCAGGGACTAATAGGAGCAGTAGTAGAGGTTTTTCCTTCTAGGTAAATTGGTCCAAGGTTTAACTGTGCACTCAGAAATGAGGCCTTTGTTAAACACTTTAGATAGACTTCTTAAAATGCACTGCATTGAACCCTGAATTTCTAGAATATAGAAATGTTTTGACTTCCATCTTAGTTGGAAACCTCCTGGATGAAAGAAGCAAGGTTTAGTTGGATGGGTGCATCCTTCTATTGATGTTTAGGCTACAACTAGATTCTCTGAGGAATTAGAAACAACTGTCTTTGATGTGCAGGTCTATAAAACCAGAAAAATGGCTCTAGACACAATTCAAAGTCCACCTATCCTTACCAATCCCAAAACCTCCCTTATTCATCTCAAACTGCTACAGATGTTGGGACACCGGAAATACAATTGTCCTGCACTTAAAAAAAGAAGGAAAAATTTAAGTAGTAATTATACTCTAAACCTCTGATAATAGGCAATATATGCCAAAACTTGGATACTTTCTCTATGCCTTTGTGATAGAGATTTTCTACCTCTATCTTCTCTAGGACCTAAGAGCCATTCTCCAAAATGCAAAGTTTTGTGTCAGAAAGAGAAAAAAAGGAATGATTTGGAAACTGGGCTAATGAAAAATTTAAATGTCCTCTCCACAAATATTAGCAAAAAGCTTTAGCCATCTGAATAGTTATGAGGCATAGTGAGAAGTTTTTGTTGAGGGAAATGAAAGAAAGTGATTTTGTCCTTAAGTAAAATTGGCTATTTCAGAATGAGAAAGAGAAGAATAAAGGACAAAGTGGTACAGAAAGTTGGGAAAACAGAGAGGGAAGAGAATTTTACTTTGTGTACTCAAACTAACATTGCATTAAGTTTTTTTAAAAAAATAAGATTTAATATTAATAGTGTACTTAAGTAAAACTGGAACTTCACTTTCTTTCATTTGCTAAAAGGACAAAGTTTTCTTGGACTACTGGTCTGCTTCTGGTAAGAGATTGTGAAAGGTTTTTCTTTATCTTTTAAGTAATCTGCCTAGAAAGCAAAGATTTTTGCGTTTTACCAAAATAATTTCCTGTGCTTCATGTTTTCTTAATTAGTTCTTTAATTACTTAAGAAAACTGGGTCTTCTCAACATTAAAAGAGATTAAGTTTTGCTTACAACTATGTAACCTCAGGCACCTGGGTGGCTCAGTTGGTTAAGCAACTGCCTTCGGCTCAGGTCGTGATTCTGGAGTCCCGGGATCGAGTCCCACATTGGGCTCCCTGCTCAGCGGGCAGTCTGCTTCTCCCTCTGACTCTCCCCCCTCTCATGCTCTCTCTCTCTCCCATTCTCTCTCTCAGATAAGTAAATAAAATCTTTAAAAAAAAAACAACCAACTATGTAACCTCCTGTATTTGCTTTAAAATCTTTTGTCACTTTGGACAAATAGATAATTACTGTTTTATAATGATCTGTAATTCTATTTAGTCAGGTGTCCAAACCTTTTGATATATTTTTAAAAAATATATATATATATATTTTAATTTTATTTATTTATTTAAGGGAGAGAGCGCACGAGAGAGAAAGAGAGTGAGTGCACAAGCAGGGAGGAGGGGCAGAGGGAGAAGCAGACTCCTTGCTGAGTAGGGAGTCTGAGGCAGGGCTCGATTCCAGGACCCTGGGATCATGACCTGAGCCAAAGACAGTCGCTTAACTGAATGAGCAACTCTAGTGGCCCACCTTTTGATATTTTTGATAAACTTCACAAAATCAAATTCTAAATGAAGTCTTCTTGACCTCTGACTAACTTCGGGATTTTTCAGAAGGTCCTTGGAAGATCTCTAAAGATTTGTTCTCTTTGTTAAAAAAGGTGGAAGAGATGTTAAAACTAATTATGCTTATTTAATATGTTAAATTACAAAGGAAGCTTTGACAATTAAGAGATTAATACTAAGGATTCTTCAGGTTGTCTCTGCATAGATATGTAAGACTTCCAGAAATTGTATGAAATTTCTAAAATTCTGGTATGTCCTAGTATAATGTTATCAGTCATAATTCTAGTTATTATCTTGAAATAATCAGTACATTTCCTTGTCAAATGAATTATAATGAACTCTCATCAGATCTTTAAGCATGGACATTTTAAAGTCTTGTCATTTACAATTATTGTTTTACTCTGATACTTTTGCAAAAGTGTTCCTGCAAAAGTACTTCATCTGCAAGGAGATACATGGAAAGGTCTCTAACGACCACGGGCTTTAGATAACTTTTAAGATCATAAAAGCAAACTGGGTACGAATTTCTAGAACTAAGGGAAAAACTACACCCAAACAGAACAATAATTAATAACATGGGACTGAATGCACTAATGAGGATGATTATAATTTTTATAACTTTTTGTGGGAAATATTGCTGGTTCTTTATTGTTTTGTTTTTCCAGATTTAAGGACACTATTTTCTCTTAAGCTAACTATGACTTATAGCAATTTGGTAAAATATACCTCTGTAAACAAGAATGAAACGTCTTTTTCTCCCTACCTGATCCCTCCAGAATGGAAACTCTTAGTATTCTTATTTTCATGACAATACATATATTTGTATAAGTTCAATAAGAATCAGTTCTCCTTATAACAGGACACAGTTGGAAACACTGGTTGTATTATCAAGGCTTTGACTGCAGTGTCAGATTTGAGAATGTGCATACAATCAGATATGCCAGACAGCTTTAAGGAACTAAGGTTGATTTCATGGAGCCAATAAAGCCCCTGGGAAAAACAGCCTGGAACCTTATAGGGTCACTTGTGGGCAGATGCAGGAACCTCAGGACATTTGGGGGACCTTAAGAAGAGAAAAATTCACCCAAATCTACAGGTACCACAGGCAAAGTCTGACGGTGAGTCCTTGACTTGGTTTCTTAGCATGGAGAGGCTTTTAAAAATTCCACCTGAGATTCCTTATGAAAAGTTCCAGCAAAGCAAACTGAAAGAAGCCTACACAGTTGATTACTATGCTTGCTGCCCTTATGTAAATAATCAGGCCAAAGGTTACTGAGACCAGACTTATTCTGGAAACAAATCTGTCTTAATTTGGCCATTTTGGGTAGAAATGATGGTACTTTTAGAGAGAAAATTTGTATTTCAGTAGAAACCATAACACACACTAGTGGTCATCACATTTCAGTTCAATTAATTGTCTTTGAGGTTTCTGTTTTCCACCTGTAAAATGGACCAGGTCCCAAATTCTAGTTTCTTCAAATATCTGGCTACAAATCTCCAAGCTAACATTTTGAACTTTCTCTCACTTTTTTTTTTTTTTTTTTTAGAGATTTTATTCATTTATTTGACAGAAAGAGAGAGAGAGCATGAGCAGGGGGAGAGGGAGGGGGGAAGCAGCCTCTCCACTAAGCAGGGAGCCAAACTCGGGGCCCGATCCCAGGACCCTGGGATCATGACCTGAGCAAAAGGCAGACACTTAACCAACTGAGCCACCCAGGCGCCCCTCTCTCACTGTTTTGACTTAGAATCACTGAGAACACAAACTGCCCTTTTCCCCAAAGCCCTGCAACCTGAAGGTGAATGACCTGATGTACCCTTCTGAGAGAACGCTGCACTAGCGCATGTTTAGACAACCTTCATGCCCGCTGCTGCGAGGGCCATACAGAAAGTTTACCTGAACACCCAGTAACCATCGCAGACATTCAAACTGTGAGACGCGTTCTGAGCCTAACATCTAGAAATCCTGACTGACTGCCCTCAGGACTCAGATTAGGTTTCTAATTGGCTCCAGTCATTAACATTTTTTTTTCTTCTGGGTCCATAGAAATGTCTTATTAAATCCCTGATTTCTCACGCGTGCCTCAATGGCTCAGGGGGTTAAGCATCTGCCTTCAGCTCAGGTCATGATCCTGGAGTCCCGGGATCGAGTCCCGCATCTGGCTCCCTGCTCGGCGGGGAGTCTGCTTCTCCCTCTGACCCTGCCCCCTCTCATGTGCTCTCTCTCTCAAATAAATAAATAAAATCTTAAAAAAAAAATCTTTAAAAAAAGAAATAAAATCTTTTAAAAAAATAAAATAAAATAAAATCTTAAAAAAAAAAATACCCCCCAAAATGAGGTATTTTTTGGGATCCTAGCTACATTATCACTTCCTGAAATGAGACACAACTGTTTGATTCAACTGACCTAATCTCAGGATGGAGTGACTGGTTCAGTAAGATATGGAGCAATCTATCAATTTACCTTCTGGACTGTGAAACTTCTTGTTTAAAGTTTCAAAGGCAGGACTGAGGGGGAGCAGAATTTGTCACCTCAAAATACGCCTTTCTGGCATAGGATTATTCTAAGCCTGTTATTTTTAAGAAACTGCAGATAGAGGAAAAGCTCTAAAAACTGAGCAGAAGTTACCCTTTTGTAAGAGACATTTACATGGATAAGAGAAACCTCCATTTGTAAGGCTGCCTCCCTCGTTCTACCAGGAAGAGGGAGATGACCAAATCTCTAGAGATTCTTATTAACGGAGAACGCAATGACTTAAATCTTCATTAACAACCATATGCTTGTTTTCTGTGCTTTCCTGGTGACCTCCCATAACTGGCCTCCCCCTGCCTGGCCCCCCAACAACATCTTCCTTTTGTCTTTAACTAAAGATGGTATTTAAGGTGATGGCCTGAGCCATTTTGGAGAGGTAGAGCACAGAGGATTTTTAGGGCTGTGAAACTATTCCGCAATAGTGGACATATGTCATTATGCATAATAATGTACAACACAGGCTGAACCCTAAGGTAAACTATAGACTTTAGTTAATAATAACGTATGAATACTGGCTCTTCAATTTTAACAAAAGTAACACACTAATTCTAGATGTTAATAACAGGGGAAACTGGGGTGTGAGAACTCTGTACTTTCTGCTCATTTTTCCATAAACCGAAGACTACTTTAAAGAATAAAGTGTATTATTGGGAAAAAATACTAACAAACAATGTGTCCACCAATAGGATATTATTGGTTATATAAATTTTGAGAGAACCACACAGTGGAGTACTATGCAGCTATAAAGCTTATGTACCCAACACAGAACAATCATCAAGAAAAAAGTAAGTGCTAGCCAGTGAGGATGGCATGACCCCACTGATGGAATTACTCATGAGTTTGCTTGACGATAGCTAGACTGTCTCTGGGATGATACCCAAGACAATATGGCATCACTCATCTCTGAGAGGAGATGCATGGACACTTTTCACTATATATCCTTTCATATTTTTTAGATTTTATACTATACATAAGTAACACTTATTCAAAAATGACATAAAGCTTAAAGTTTATCTGTAAATTTAAGAACTTCCATCCTTCAGGTCTAGCTTATACAAGTACAGCAGAAAGGAAAGAAAAATCCAGTGCACAGTCCCTGTTTCCCAGGAGTTGATGGTCCCCCAGCACCTCTATCTGGCACTGATCACACTCATGCTGATCAATTATTCTTAAGTAGTTGTTATTATTTTCTTCCAGGTTAAAGCATAAATACCTTGAAGGTGAGGGTAGGGTCGGTCATATGTATTACTATTTCTCTGGTGCCTGCTAAAAAAGATGTTTTAATAACTATGTTGATACCCTGATAGCTTAAATCCAGCCTCTTTGAAGACTTGCCTGATTGCTCCCTGGAAATATCTCCTAAATTTTACTGTCTGCCTGATTTTCTTTATTTGATTCAATCAAAAAATGTTTACTGAGTGCCTATTGTGTCCAGACACTTCACCATTCTGTTTTGCAGTACAGTCTTTTGCTCATTTTTCCCTTCCCTTCCATTTGATCACTGCTTAGGTGCAGAGATTGTATATTATCATATACATACAACCTAGAATGTTACCATGCATATAGTACATCCCCAATATGTATTTGTTGCATGAGTGAATGCATTAGCTCAATTCATGTCCTAACCAAATGAGTTCATATAAATAACATGGGAACCAACAGTGACTTCCCATTTAATCCTCACAGCAAGCCTTTGAGATCCGTACCATTTTGCAGATGAGGAAACTGAGGCGGGAGACATTCGGTGACTTGCTCAGGGTTACAGAACCACTAAAATGTGGAACCTGATTTCTAGCCTAGACCGGCCTACTGGGAACTAGCATAATGTAGGGGGAGAGCCAGGTTACCTTTTCATTTAGGCATCAGGCAATGTTTCTGAGACAGAGTAAGAAATGGCTCTGCTGGTCTCACAGGCAACATTCTGGGACCTTCCCCTGAATGCAGGCAGTGGCAGGGGGATACATTTTAAAGGTGTCACTTTCGGGGCACCTGGGTGGCTCAGTTGGTTGGGTATCTGCCTTCGGCTCAGTTCATGATCCCAGGGGATCAAGCGCCACATCGCTTCGGGCTCCCTGCTCAGTGGGGAGTCTACTTCTGCTTCTCCCTCTCCCTCTGCCCCTCCCCCCACTCATGCTCTCTCTCTCTCTCTCTCTCTCTCTCTCTCTCTCTCTCAAATAAATAAAATCTTTAAAAGATAAAAAAAAAAAAAATAAATGTGTCACTTTAATGGCAATGGTTCAGTTAAATCACCCGGGAAGGACACCTTCAGTTACACCACACTGGTAGGTACCACAGGTGATCAAAGGTGGGCTGCAAGCACCTGGGAGGCAGCTTCTCCACTGGAGGGACCGCAGGGGGGGAACAGGGACTAAGGGGAGAGTGAGAGCCATCAATGACCAGGCCAAGGCCCCCTGCCATTCCAATCATAATACTGCCGAATAATCACGGTATTAAGCCATACTGGCATGGTCAGAGAAGGGGCGGGGGGGACAGTGCCACAGTCAGACGGGGCATGGAACCCCTCACATTCTGGTCGGGGGCAGCAACACAGAGGGTTGTGGAACTGAATGTCACAGAGGAAGAAGTGAGGGCTTGGCAGTTAGGACCATGGCCCAGAGCTAAATCCCTCACCTCAATGTTAGACTAAAATGAACTGTCAAAAAAAAAAAAAAAAAAAGCCAATAAACATAATACTTCAGCAGAAACCACCAGAAATCCTGTCGTACATGCTGGCTGGCTAATGCAGGCTAAGTGCTGCAAGCGTGAGTCTGACTCTACGTGCCAGGCTGCAGGAAGCACCTTTTATCCCAGGCTACCCAAAAGATGCACTCACCAGTCATAGATGGGGACCCAGGCTCTGGCCCAGATCTCACAGCTGCCAAGTGACAGAGCAGGTGTTCAAGCAGATCCATCTCACCCCAACCACAGGCCTTGGACCCCTAGACTCTATGAGGCACTCCCTTGCCAGACGTCATGCTAAACACTCAACATGCATTATCTCATTTGATCCCTGTGGCACCCAATGCCTAGTGTTATTATCAGGGCCAGGACCAGGGTCAGCCTTGATCGGAACTAAAAACAGAATCATGATTACTGATTTTTCCTTTTTCCTTAGGCTGCTATATGGTTTCATATGGCTCTTCTTTATTAAAATTTTTGATATTTTGGGGGCGGCTGGGTGGCTCAGTTGGTTAAGCGCTTGACTCTTGATTTCGGCTCAGGTCATGATCGCAGGGTTGTGAGATCAAGCCCTGTTAGGCTCTGAGCTCAGCAGGGAGTCTGCTCTGAATTCACTCTCTTCCTCTGCCCCTTCCCCGACCCCATGCTCTCTCTCAAATAAATAAAACTTAAAAAAATTTTTTTAATATATTTTGCTCATCATGGATTATTTGCACCGATCTTGACACTCTAAAACTATTGCATTAAATTCCTATTTATCAGGGTGCCTGGGTGGCTCAGTTGGTTAAGCGACTGCCTTTGGCTCAGGTCATGATCCTGGAGTCCCGGGATCGAGTCCCACATCGGGCTCCCTGCTCGGTGGGGGGTCTGCTTCTCCCTCTAACCCTCCCCCCTCTCATGTACTCTCTCTCTCTCTCATTCTCTCTGTCGCAAATAAATAAATAAAATCTTTAAAAAAAAAATTCCTATTTATCTTGATCGCCAAGGTTTTTTGGGGGGATACCTCTCTACATGGCTTGCCGGCATCATACTCAAGGCAAATGCCTCACCCACCTTATCCTGGTCCTTGCCTGGAATTATACCCACTTTTCAGATGAGAAAGCCAGTACATTGGGAAGGGTTTATGCCATCTGTCTTGATTACAGAGCTGGTTAAGTGCTAGTAAAGAAATTAGAATTCATGCAGTCCAGAGCCCATTGTCTTAAACTACCGGGGTCAGTTCTCAGGGGTTTGTGTCTTGTGGTCAGATGCTTTTACCTCGTCTCTGATTCTCTCAGTCTTTGTTCTGCAGTCTTGTGGCATCAGATGCACCCTCTTTGCTCCACTCTGGTCCCTCCTCACGCCCTAGGACGCTGCTGCACACCGATCTGTCCTTCCAAACCATCCCCCACCCAACGGCCTCCCTAGAGCTCTTCCTGACTTCCTGAGTCTCCCAAACGGATGTGGCTTCTCCGTCCTCTGTACCAAAGGCCCTCTTTGTGTCTTCTCCGTGGCACGTACTCTGCTCTCTCCAGCAGTAGGTCATGTCTGGACTTGTCTTACTCATCTTCCCAGGCGGCCCTTGCTATCATTAACTCCCTGAGTTAGGAAATGAGAGGGAAACAGATTTCATCTACTCCTGTTTAAATGCCCTCCGTGCCTACCCTAGGGCTTTCTTCATAATAAACATTTAGGAAAAATATTTTAAAATTCCGCATTAGTGACGGTTAGGAATTCAGGCTCTGCATCCAGCTGACTGTGTTCAAATCCTGGATCTGCAATTTACTACCCATTTGACTTTGGGCAAATCTCTCACCTTGTCTGTTTCTTCAACTGCAAAGTGGCAGTAATACTGAAAGAGGACTTTGGCTGCCTCCATTCTGACCTCAAACTTTTTAGTTGGGTTCTTTCCAGCTTGTCTCTTGGCTCGGGCAGAAGACCCTGAGAGCAAAGCATCCCCTGATGGAAACGCAAACTACCTCAAGCGACAAGGACTGTCCTGGGCTAGCAAGATCCCGCCCAGTGACTGACCCCAAGACAGTGATCCTTTAACCTTTACTACCCACCTGCACAGACCCACCCACCTTTGCCCCACATTTTCCTCATGTAAACCAAGAAGTATTTTCAGCATTTTGGAGACAGTCTTTGAGACACTAGTCTGTTGGCCTCCCGGTGTTGGCCTCCCGGAAATAAATTCCTTTCTGGGTTTCCCCACCCCTCGTCTCTCTGCCTTTGGATTTTGTCAGCTGCAAGGGGCTGACCCTGTTCTGTCTGGGACCCCTGGGGCCCGGTGCTCCTGCACCTCTGTGCCCTAGCTACAATGCTGGACAGTTACATGTAAGTTTGTGGTACACTTCTTAACAGACGGGGCCCTGTCCTAAATGTTAGCTGGAATTATTAAGTACTCAATATAGGTTGCAACTGTTTTTAGGTCAATGAATGTGCTAGCCATTTATAGGATGGATTCGAGAAGCAGGGACAGGTCTGAGATTAGCCAAGTAGGCAGGCACCGAGCTAGAGTGTGGTAAAGAGGACACAAAAAGGAGGGAGGGATATGAGGCACATGGCAGGGAGTGAATGGACGGAAAGACAGTAGGAAGTCAGGGTGAGCTAAGGGCACTGTAGGAGGAAGTGTGTGTGTGTGTGTAGGGCCCAGTGGCTCCTGGCACCTGCTGACACGACTTCTGCATTACGGAAACCTCAGGCCAACTTTCCTCACAAAATGATGGCGGAGCTTAAAACATATACCACGGGGAAGCTGTGACCCTACGTAACCAAACAGCAAAGAGAGAGGCGCTGCGAACATCTCCTTAGGGCCGGGGAAGAAGGAAATCTTCCTGTCCCTTCAGACAAAAGAGGCGGTGGGAATTCGAGCACATCCTCCTCTTCAGCCCCGGAGGTGCTAGTTTCTTCATGGGTGAGGCTGGGGGCAGGGGTCCTTGGGCAAACCACCAGGAGAGCTACGGGGCTGCCCCTTCCCCACAGGCAGGGGCTCAAGTGGCCGGAAGGAAGGTCCATTAGGCGGCCATAAAGGGGGCAAGCCTCCTGACCCAAGAGCCTCTGGTCATGTTGTGGCTGAAGGGCCAGGCTCTGGGTGAACAAGGGGACCTTCCTTGGCAGGAAGGGGACAGCAGGCTTCATGGCCTCATTTTCTTCCCTCCTCTCACTCGTCCAATGGCCCCTCTGCCTCACCGAGCTGTAAGCTTCTTCCTCGCCACAAAACATGGGGAGGGGGTGTTTAATGACAGATGAAAAGAAATCTCCCTCCTATAGAAGAGAGTTGTCTCCGTGGAGTGACAGGGAGACTTGAGGGGGGCCAAAAGGCCCCCTCCATTTGGTGCCTGAAATTGCCACCCTTAACTGCCACCGGGGTCCCAGGCCCTGGGAGGTGTCATTAGCACCTATTAGCATCGTCAGTAAGTTTTAATGTCCTGGGAGGGGCACTGGAGGCAGGCTGGGAACCATGAGGAGGCCCAAGGAAGGGGCTCCAGATCTAGTCTCCCCAGGGGGCACTGAGAAAGGAAGGAGGTCTGCGACGGAAGGGGGCTCAGAGGAGTTGAGAAGACAAATGCTGCCTAGTTCAGATTCCCGAGCACATCCTGTCTCCACCAGACTTCCTCTGGCCAACACCATCCCAGCTAAACTCCTCAAGACTGTACGGCTCACCAAAAAAAACCACCGCCTCCTTTTCTTGGTACAACAGCCTCAGACCTCTGACGAACAAAACGCAGAGAGTTTCTCTTGAGCTCTGCCGAGCCTGGCAATGGACGCGGCCGGCCGTGGGATCTAGTGCTTGGAAGACAAGGCAGTGGAAACACCCAGCTGTTACGTCAGAATTGCTGACATCTTCACTCCCACCAAACCTGTTTGGTGCTTCCCAGGAGGCCCCAGGCTGGCCCTCCCCCGAGAAGAGTCTCACTTTCGGGGCCCTTTCCAAAGAGCATGTGAGAAGGACGGAGCTGGTAGGTCCTGGCAGTGCTCGGTGCTGTTCGCAGTCACTCGGTGGGTGGCTGCTGAACATGGAGAGGGCCTGGCCGGGGTGGGCAATATTGGCACTCTGGCTGTGCTGCCAACCAGCTGTGTGACCCTGGGCAAGTTACTTAATCACTCTGGGCCTGTGTTTCCTCTGTTGAAAATGGGGCTGAGAATAGCAACTACCTTCTAAGATTTCTGAGAGGATGAAGCGCTTCCCACCTTTTGCATTTTGGATAGAGACCAAAATACCTAACCTGGCCTCGGAAGCCCAGGAGGCCCTGGGCTACCTGCCTGCCCATCAGTGAGAGCTGCTCTGTCCCTCCTGGTAGGACGTCCAGCGGTTCCATCTTACGTCCTCAGCGCTCTGAACCATTGTTCTCAGCACGTCGTGAGCCAGCTTCCTAGAAACTCTCTCCCCTTGAGTAACTCCTTCCGGTTTTAACTTAAATGCTCCCACCTTGACCTTTGCCCCATCCAAATCAGGCTCCCTTTTTATTCTCCTGTCATACCCTCTCCTTTCCCTCCCCAGCACTTGTCACCCTCCACCACTGTACCATGATGTGGGTGATCACGTGTTTCAGGGCAGCTCCCCTCAGTACCCTGCAAGCTCTCGAAAGACAGAGGCTCTTGTCTCATTCACCATGTAACCCCAGTGCCTAGCACGCAGTTGGTGCTCAAAGCGACACTGGTCGAATGGAGAGATTAAAATGGAAGGATGCAGGTACAATAGCAGGCGCAGTCCCAGGTCGTTAACAGCATCCGTCACTTTGGCGGCTGCCCTGTGGTTGCTGATCCAAGACCCTTCAGGGAGAAAGTGAAGGAGACAGGCCACTCCCTGCAAGCCCATTAGAGAAGAGCCAGGAAAACAGGATACACACCAACAGAGAACAGTAAGGGACAGTACTGAATTGAACGTTCCATGATGGGATGTCATTGCCTTAGAAACTCAGAGGAAAAGGAGCTAATGAGTGCAGAGAAAAAGTATATCAGACAAAAAAAGAAACAAAGCTGAAGGAAACGTGGCACTGGAACAGCAGAGGAGAAGAGGATAGAAGTCCAGGAGGAAGGAAGATCAGCCTTCCCCTAGCCAGCGTTTACTATCAGGAGGAGCAGAAATCATCATCATCATCATCATCATCATCATCATCAATCACAGAGCGGCATCCAATTTGGACCAGGGGCTATCCTAAGCCTTTTACAGAACTGTTTCATCTTTAAAACAACCCTAAGCAAGTTTTTCTTTTATCTCTTAGAGGTAAGGAAGTGAAAGTTCAGAGAATGCTGTGTAATTTGCCCACGAACTCAGAGCTAGTAAGTAGATATGAGACTCCTACTCCGCCCACTTCCAGACTGAGCCTTCACAGTGGACAGGACAGCAAACCTGAAGCCGGAGGCCAGTAAACCTCGAGTGGGGAGGGCATGCCTGGTCCACGCTAGTACAGAAGGAAGGGAGTCAGGTTTCAGAGCTGACAACTTGAGCACCTGGGCAGTGGGGCCGCAGTGGACATGAAGAGGAAGGGATGGATGGATGCAAGAGAGATTTTAAAGAGGGCAGAGCCAGGCCCTGGAAGCTGACTGGCTGGAAGTGTGGGGCTGTTAAAGGTTATCATTTAAAGATAACTTTCAAGTTTTAAGCCAAAGCGTACTATGTGGCCACCCCCATTCTGTCAACAGTTCTCAAGGACTTTAATTTGACAATCTGCCCCAGGGCTCAGATTTTTCCCCACTCCCCAACATTTTAAGATATCTTTCCCTGGGTCCACCGGTGTGCCATTGTTGGCTCAAGGCTCAACAGCCAGTTGGATTCTAGGAGGAGTCTGCTTCCCAGGAACCTCTGTAGGCTCGGTGCCCTCAGCTGCACTTCCAATCTAAAGGTGATGGTGTGAGTCATCAAAGGAGGTGTGGAGGCTGGGGTTATCAGTATTGGCTTTGAGGAATAATGCCCTTTTGTGACAATCCCTCTTCACTGAGCATGACTCAGCCTGCCTCTTTAGAACGGGCTTGCAGTCTCCTTTGGGTCTCTGGGACTTCACCGCACAGGCTCCAAAACAAAATATTGTAATAGTAATTTAAAAAGAGACAGCGAGGAAGGGAAAGAAAACATAGGAACATGAACAGCTTCTCTTCTTTCCTCTAGCTCAAATGTATTAAAAATACAGATCTCCTGGGGCGCCTGGGTGGCTCAGTTGGTTAAGCGACTGCCTTCGGCTCAGGTCATGATCCTGGGGTCCTGGGATCGAGTCCCGCATCAGGCTCCCTGCTCCGCGGGAAACCTGCTTCTCCCTCTCCCACTCCCCTTGCTTGTGTTCTTTCCCTCGCTGTCTCTCTCTGTGTCAAATAAAAAAAAAAAAAAAAAAAAAAAAAAATACAGATCTCCAAACAGGTTCAGTGTCAATCCAAATCAGGCCCTCATTTGCACCTCAGAATGGTACAGATATTATCCTAAATACATCATTATCCTTAAGGTATCCTTATGTCAAAACTGATGTATTCAGAGAACACGCAGCATAAAGCCCTCAGGGACATCTGGGCTATGTTTCCTAGAAAGGTTTTATCTTGTAACCGACCCACCCCATGTTCCCATCATTTTTTTAATAGATACTACTTTTTAGAGTAATTTTAGGTTTACAGAAAAACTGAGCAGAAAGTACCAAGAATTTCCATATGCCTTATTTCCTCTCTCGCACATTATCTCCCGATAAGTAACATCTTGGATTAGTGAGGTACGTTTGTTACAAATGATGAAATACGGGCGCCTGGGTGGCTCAGTCACTGAGCATCTGCCTTCGGCTAGGGTCATGGTCCCAGGGTCCTGGGATTGAGCCCCACGTCGGGCTCCTTGCTTGGTGGGAAGCCTGCTTCTCCCTCTCCCACTCCCCCTGCTTGTGTTCCCTGTCTCTCTGTGTCTCTCTCTCTGTCAAATAAATAAATAAAATCTTAAAAAAAAAAAAAATGATGGAGCAATCTTGATACATTATCACTAATTAAAGTCCATAGCTTATATTAGGGTTCCCTCCCTGTGTTGTACATTCTATGGGTTTTAACAAATGCATAATGTCGTGCATCCACCATTACAGTACCTTACAGAGTAAAATCATTGCCTTAAAAATCCTGTATTCCAGGGGCGCCTGGGTGGCTCAGTTGGTTAAGCGACTGCCTTCGGCTCAGGTCATGATCCTGGAGTCCCTGGATCGAGTCCCGCATCGGGCTCCCTGCTCGGCAGGGAGTCTGCTTCTCCCTCTGACCCTTCCCCATCTCGTGCTCTCTCTCTGTCTCATTCTCTCTCTCAAATAAATAAATAAAATCTTAAAAAAAAAAAAAATCCTGTATTCCACCTATTCATCCTTTCCTCTCTCTACCTAAAACCCTGGCAACCACTGACTGATTTTGTACTGTCTCTATAGTTTTGCCTTTTCTAGGATGTACCATGGTTGCAATCATGCTGTACGTAGCCTTTCAGATTGGCTTCTTTCACTCAGTAGGATGCATGTAAGTTTCTTCCATGTCTTTTCATGGCTTGATAGCTCACTGCTTTTTTTAAATTTATTTTTTTCTCGATAGTTCTTTTCTTTTTACCGGTGAATAATATTCCATTGTCCAAAGTGCCACAGTTTGTTTCTCTAGTCACCTTCTGATGGGACAGCCTGGTTGCTTCCACATGTTGGCAATTATGAATAAAGCTGCCATAAACATTTATATGCAGGTTTTTGTGTGGACAGAGGTCTTCACTTCATATGGATCAATACCAAGGGTGTTTACTTGCTGGATCATGCAGTAAGAGTATATTTAGCTTTTTTAGGAACTGCCAAACCATATTCCAAAGTGGCTGTACCTTTCTGCATTCCCACCAGCAGTGAACGAGAATCCTTGTTGCTCTGCATCCTTGTCAGCATTTGATGCTCTCGTGCCCTGTCAGGGACATCCCAGCTGTTTCCAAGAAAGATTTTATCCTGCAACCAAACCACCCTATTTCTCCATCATATTTGTAGTTAAAAAAAATAAAGAAAAAAAAAAGATAATTGGTTGTAAGTCTCTAAATTTAGGGGTTATTTGTTACGCAGCATTAGGTAGCTAAAACAAGAGTCATACATAGACCCCAAGCTATCAGCCAGCACCAATTGCCAGGCATGTGGCTCAGTCATGCTGAATCCTTGAGCCTCAATCAAGCCTTCACATGGCTGCGACTCTAGCACAAGAGATCCCAAGAAGTGGCAAGACCTTCCTAAATTCCTGACTCACAGCAACCATTTATTTCTTAGACCTCATCATGACTACACAGTGGAAATTCAGGACTCTTAGGTTCCTCTCATTTAGTAGAATTGAAGAGAAAAAAAAAGGGGGAGCAAAACTGTATTCTCACCTTGGCTTAGTTGCTTGTTGGCTATACATCAGTAGATGTGGTCCATCACTTTTTAAAAAAAATATTTTATTTATTTATGAGAGAGAGAGAGAGCAAGCATGCGAGTGGGGTGAGGAGCAGAGAGAAGCAGACTCCCCCTAAGCAGGGAGCCCGATGTGGGGCTCGATCCCAGGACGCTGGGATCATGACCTGAGCCGAAGGCAGACGCTTAACGACTGAGCCACTCAGGTGCCCCTCATCACTTTTGAGAGACTGTTTTCCACGTTATAAAATGGAACACCACTCCAAGCTCTGCCCACCTGTCAGAGTTGACATGAGAATAATTGTGGCAGTGTATAAAGTATCACTTACCAAAGAAAATTTCAAGGGTCACATAAATGGAGCGAACCAGTAGTGAAAATTTCAAAGTGATGTCTACCTGACTTTGGACCATTACATAGGATTTTCTCTCCATCCAAACTGCAGTCACCCTCAAGATTGCTTGGGGGCTCGCCTTAAGCTGAGACTGTGTCCTTTGGGCATGCTTGCAATGGCCTAAGGAGAGGTCAACCAAAACCTGAAAACTTGCAAGGTAATCCATAATATACATAATCTACTTGACCGTAACTGCCCTTGACAAAACAAAATGTCTATATAATTCGTAACCATCCAGACTGGGTCTACCTTAGACCAGTAAAAACTAAAATAACCATAGTGATCACAATTTTTTTTTTTAAGATTTTATTTATTTATTTGACAGAGAGATAAAACAGGTAGGCAGAGAGGCAGGCAGAGGGAGAGGGAGAGGCAGGCTCCCCGCCGAGCAGGGAGCCCGATGCGGGGCTTGATCCCAGGACCCCGGGATCATGACCCGAGCCGAAGGCAGACGCTTAACAACTGAGCCACCCGGGCGCCCCCATAGTGATCACAATTTATTGGGCACTTACTGTGTGCTGAGCACGGTGCTAGGTACTTCACATGCATTATTTCAATCCTTTACCAACCCCATGGGTAAATATTATTATTCCTTTTTAACTCATTAAAGGAAAAAATTGACTTACAAGTAAAGATGAGGGATTGAATACACAGAGATGTGTGTGCTCCCATCCAGAACACCATTAAAAGAGTAAATTGATTTTTTTAAAAAGCCAAACCAGTGTCTGGCACACAGCACAGGTTCATAAATATTTGTGGGATAGATGAATAAAGTGATGAATGAAAAAAAATTAAAAACCTACAAGATAGGGGCGCCTGGGTGGCTCAGATGGTTAAGCATCTGCTTTCAGCTCAGGTCATGATCCCGGGGTCCTGGGATCTAGTCCCACATAGGGCTCTGTGCTCAGCAGGGAGCCTGCTTCTCCCTCTCCCTCTGCTTCTCTCCCTGCTCGTGCTCTCTCTCTCTCTCTCTGTATCTCTGTGTCTCAAATGAATAAATAAAATCTTTAGCAAAAAAAAAAAAACAAAAAAAACCTACAAGATAAATAAAATAGACATTGAGCTCACACCAACAAAACTTTGGAAGATGGAATGAATATTAATGGACTTTGCAGACTTGAGAAAGTTGAATGTTAAATCAGAGAAGCAAGCCAAAGAAATGCCAGGTTATAGCCCAGACTTCCCCACAAGGGGCTAGGATAGGGAGCCCTAGCTACCCCCTGAAGTGGGAGTGGGATGGAGGTAAAAACAGGATTCACTGATTTAAGAGGTGTGGATCCTGGATCCCCTACCCCACTCCAGTCAGTCTTGTGACTCCCACTTCCACAACTGAGTGGAAGACTGAGCTGTTTTCCCAGGAGAGGGCAGAACAGAAGGAGTATGGATTAGAGAAAACCCTACAACTGAAGGTGAGGATAACTTGGAAAAACGGAGGGCTCAAGTGACACCAACATACTAAATGTTGAGATCCCCCCACCTCCTTCTTACTTCGGTGCCCAGAGAGCTAGCAGCCAGTCTAGTGCTCTCCTGGCAGGAGATGGAAACCCCCTCTCTGGGCACTTTGACTAGCTCAAGGGGAAAGATACAAAACACTAAAATCAGGTGTTCCCCAGTGAAGGAGTGACCCAGATCAGCATACAGCAGAGATCACAGTCCCTAAGTACCACACACTCAGAGCTTCCAACAAGTACCTCATTCTTAAATATGAACAGAAAAGCGCCACTAGACATTTGAGGAAAGGCAAATGAAAGGTAGAGACCCAAACAAACATTTAAAAAAGCATTTTGGTGGAGGTAGAAACCGTGCATGAAGAAGAAATCTCTTTTAAAAACTATCATTACTGGGGTGCCTGGGTGGCTCAGTCGTTAATCGGCTGCCTTCGGCTCAGGTCATGATCCCAGGGTCCTAGGATCGAGCCCCACATCGGGCTCTCTGCTTGGCAGGAAGCCTGCTTCTCCCTCTCCCACTCCCCCTGCTTGTGTTCCCTCTCTCGCTGTCTCTCTCTGTCGAATAAATAAATAAAATCTTTAAAAAAAAACCAAAAAGTATCATTACTATTTTCAGAGTGTTAAGATATTTTTACATCCATGAAAAAAGAAGAGTATGCTACAAAAAGGAATATCCAGAGACTAAGAAAGAACTCCTGGAAATTACAAATAGCATAAACTTAAAACTCAATAAAATTACTGGACGATAAAACTGAGGTACAACCCTAAGACACAGAGTAAAATGACAAAGGTGGAGAATAAGAGAAATGATAAGAAAAGTGGAGGGTGTACCCAGGAGGGCAATCTTCTGTTAGCAGGGGTTCCAGAAAGAAAGAACAGAGGGAATGAAGGAGAGCAAATCATTAAAGAAATTACTCAGTCAGGGTGTGCAGAGATGCAGAACAACCACAAGTGACAGAAGATAAGGGATTTGTTCCAGGGCTTAGAGCTTACACAATTGTGGAGCTGGTTAGAACACTTGCTATAAATCACTACACATCACCACATTGGCCTCTCAGGTCCTCATCTGGTCTGTAGTGGACCCACCGTCTGGTGGGTCTGTACTTGGGTGATATTGGACTTGGGGCAGAGAGGTCAAGGGCACAGCTGGTGAAAGGGTATAAAGACAGAGAGAAAGAGGTGGTCGGGTACACAAACACGAGAGTCCCTGGAATCACCTGGGCACCAGGGGACTTGAGAGGCACAGCTTGTGCGTGCAGGGAAAGAGGAGCCCACAGGGGCCAGAAGTTCAGGCTCCCTGTACAGATGCTGGTGTGTGGACAGGAAGGAAGGGTGGGCTGAGGAGGGAAAGGACGCTCCCTGGACAGGAACCTGAGCACAGCCCAGGACAAAGCCCATTCAACGGGGCAGCTGCAGGTTTTCATTCTTGCTTCCAGAGAGAGCAAACAGCAGGAGCTCCACAATTATCTGCAGAGTGCATGATACGCGAACAGAAGTCAGGGGCTCGGCGGCAGTTCAGATTCACCTTCCGAGCCCTAAGCAGTGGTAATGTGGGTTGTTTTGTCTGTTTGGTAATATGCACGTTTCTGAGGCTCTCGTCAGACAAAAAACGTTCCCATCCTAGATTTCTCACCAAGACCCCTACATGGAGCACTGAGAGAGACCCCTTTGTACCAGCTCTCAAGAGCAGAATGTTAAATTTTCAGGAAATTTGTAAGCCAGTTGTCATCATACTTGTAGCTTGAAATTGGCCATGCTGGGAGAATTAACACTACAGAAATCAGTAGAAACTACGAATTCAGGCTTCGTTTTACTTTCAGAAAGCTCGTTGTTGGAACATTCACCAGCACACCACTGCCTACGAACGTTAAAACGGGAAAATAGATACAGACTGAGTAAATAAGGAAAGTATCGTGATAATGTTAATTATAAAGCTCTTATGGGGGTAAGAGCTACATGCTGCCAACTGTATTAGATGCTTCTTGTCTTGCTTAATCTTAGAAAAGCCCTATGGGGTGGGTATTTATTTTTACCCATTTTATACATGTTAGGACTAAGGTCCAGACATTAGATAATGTGTTCAAGGATACAAGCCAGGAAACAGGAGTCAAGATTTCCAGTCTACGCTCAGGACACCACCACCACAGCAGAGGCAATGTTGTGGAGCACGTCCGTGGGAGGATGCTGGAGCCAGTGAGCCTGGATTCAAACCCCGGTTCTGACATGCACTAAATCTGTGACCTGGATGAGATATTTAATCACTCCTTGCCTGACTTTCACCATCTGATGAAGTGGTTCTTTTTTTTAATAGATTTTATTTATTTATTTGAGAGAGAGAGAGAGCCCAAGCAGGTGGAGGGGCAGAGGCAGAGGAAGAAGCAGACTCCCCACTGAGCAGGGAGCCCAATGCGGGGCTCGATCCCAGGACCCCGGGATCATGACCTGAGCCGAAGGCAGACAGACGCTTAACTGCCCGAGCCACCCAGGTGCCCCTGATGAAGCAGTTCTTAAACCAGAGTCTGGTACTAACCACAAAATTCGTTACTATTACCTTAATTAATGACAAAGCTTGGTGATTTTTTAAATCTTACTTCATATTTAGTAAGACTGACTCAAAAAACACATTTGCTATCTGGAGGATACACAAGAAACTGGCTTGCTGACCCAGCTACATGAAGAGGGGCACTCATGTCTGGTGCTGGTGTCTTTGAGGGGGGTGCAATGAAGCTGGGGGTAGAAAAACTTCAAACTGGTTTCAGTTGCTGCTTCAGGAGGCCAAGATGGAGAAGTGAGGCTGGGTTGGGGAGGCGGGTATGCTCACAGTGCAGGAAGCAGCAGGAAGCCCATAGAAGAAGCAAGTTTCTTCTTCTCCCTCTGGCCCTACAATCTCCCTGACACTGCTGTTGGCAAAGTCTCACCTGAGACCGCGACCAAAGCAGAAACATACTGTACAGAGCCCCAGCCCCAGCCCCCAAAAACTGAGTAGAAAAGTTTGGAACTGAGAGACAGTAACTGAATAACTGGCACAGAGACTTTAGCTGAATAGCTTGGTTACCTTTGGGATTTTATTCCATTGAAAGTATTACCTAATTTAAGAAATACTTAAAATTTGGGGTGCCTGGGTAGCTCTGTGGGTTCAGCGTCTGCCTTTGGTTTGGGTCATGATCTTGGAGTCTTGGGATCAAGCCCCTGAGTCAAGTCGGTTCCCTGCTCGGCAGGGAGTCTACTTCTCCCTCTTCCTCTGCCCCTCCCACCACTCCTGTTCGTGCAGGCATTCTTCCTCTCAAATAAATAAATAAAATCTTAAAAAAATAAATACTTAAAATTTAAGCTTAAAAGGAAAAAATGCCTGACAGTTGTCCCTGAGCTTGGCACTAAGTGCTCAATATACTGTTACTGAGTGAATGAATGAATGGAAGGAAGCAACTCATGCAAGCATGCATCTACAAGAATTTGTCAAAAGCTACTCTGTGCACTATTCTGGATGTGGACGACCCACCAGGAAACAGAGCACACCACAGTCCCTACCTCCATGGCGAGGGCATTGAACAGATTTATCACATAAACAAACAAGTTAATTTCAAACAGTGCTAGAAGGTAGGAAGGGGAACAAACATGGTGAAGAATGGGTGGAGAGCATTTTAGGTGCAGCAGGGAGGTCCTCTCTGGGATGGTAACATTTTTTTTTTTTTTTTAAGATTTTTATTTATTTATTTGAGGGAGAGAATGAGACAGAGATAGAGAGCATGAGAGGGGGGAGGGTCAGAGGGAGAAGCAGACTCCCCGCTGAGCAGGGAGTCCGATGCGGGACTCGATCCCGGGACTCCAGGATCATGACCTGAGCCGAAGGCAGTCGCTTAACCAACTGAGCCACCCAGGCGCCCTGGGATGGTAACATTTAAATGGAGACCTGAACCGTGACAAAGGACCAAAGTGTGAAGGGCCATTGCAAGGCCCAGAGGGAGGAGAGACCTCAGTGAGCTTGGGACAGTGACTGTAACAGGAGTGTGCTGAGGGAAAGGGCGGGAGTGTGAGAGCTGTCAGAGCCCAGAGACAGGAAGCACGGGGCCTGGCTGGGTTTCATGGGCTATGCATAGGCCTGGTATTTTATTCTATATGTGGTTCAACACACACACACACACACACACACACACTGTAGTATTTTTAGTAGAAGTTATGGGATTTGTATTTCTCAAAGATCACTCTGGCTGCTGGGTGGAGAATGGATCACAGTGGGTCAAGAACAGAAGGGGAGCCTGGGTGGCTCAGTCACTGAGCATCTGCCTTCAGCTCGGATCATGATCCCAGGGTCCTGGGATCAAGCCCCGCATCAGGCTCCCTGCTCGGTGGGAAGCCTGCTTCTCCCTCTCCCACTCCCCCTGCTTGTGTTCCCTCTCTCGCTGTGTCTTGCTCTGTCAAATAAATAAATAAAATCTTAAAAAAAAAAAAATGAACAGAGGGAGGGAACTGACTCTATCAGTGTCCCAGGGCTGCCGTAACACATATCCACAAACTGGGGGGCTTAAAACAACAGAAACTTATTCCCTCACTGTCTGGAGGGCACAAGTCCAAAATCAAGGTGTCGGCAGGACTGTGCTCTCTCTGGAGGCTCCAGGGGAGAATCTCGTCTCTCAGCACCTCGTGGCCCCAGACGTTCCTTGGCTTACAGTAGCATAATGCCCATCTCTGCTTCTGTCTTCACAGGCTCTTCTCTCTGTGTCTTCTCCCTGGTGTCCCTGCGCTTCTCCTTTTCTTTTAGGACACTTTTTTGTTGGATTTAGGGCCCACTCAGTTACTCCTGGATGATCTCATCTTGAGATCCTTAACTTAATTCCATTTACAAAGACGTGTTTTTCAAATAGGCAACATTCACAGGTATCAGGGGTCAGGAGGGTCAGGGGAACCACAATTCCCCCACTAAAGAGACCAACGAAGAGACTAAAGTGGTTATGCAGGAGAGGGACAATGGTGGATTAGGGCAGGAAGTGACTGCAGAGATGGAGAAAAGTAGATGGTCTGGATGGGTGGCGTGTTAGGCTTCCCCAGAGAATCAGAACCAGTAGGATGTATATTCTTTTATAGGAGGAGATTAATTACAAAAAATTGCTTCACATGATTATGGAGACTGAAAAGTCCCAAGGTCTGCAGTCGCCAAGCTGAAGACTCTGGAGAACCGCCATGTATTTCCAGTCTGAGTCTGAAGGCCTGAGTGTCAGGAGAACTGGTGACGTAAATTCCAGTCCCAAAGCTGGCGGGCTCAAGACCCAACAAGGGCTGCTATTTCGCCTGGGTCCAAAGGCTCAGCAAACAGCAGTGTCCCAGCTCATTCAGTTGGGCAAGAGGTGGTCATTCTTGTCTGCCTTTTCTGGTTCTATTCAGGTCTTTAGTTGACTGGATGAGGCTCCTTCACATTCTGGAAGGCAATCTGCTGTATATGGATTCAAATGTTCATCCATCCAAAAACTCCCTCAGGGATACTTGCTGAATGACATGTGGCCAATGTCTGGTTATCCGGTGGCCTGGTCAAGCTGACATAAAACTGACCATCACAGATGGGAAGGAAGGGAAAAGGGGGTCTCGGGTTCCAGAAAGACACAGATACTGGGTAGCCTAATTCAGGACCAAACAGCAGAGGTAGAGAAGAACAGCCTTAGTGAAGTCAGAGGCTGGTGGATGCTGCCGTCTTGGAGAAAAAGCTGAGTCATTGCCTCAACAGTCATCTGTCACTGTCTTGCAGCTTCTACCTTCCCCCATCCCTAGTATTTCCCTGCCAACTACTGAGGCACTTTCCTCTCTTGATGATGGAGTCCTGTGGTTATGATAACATTATCACCAAGCAAATGGATCAGTGCAAAGCTGGATTACACTGGGCACCATCTTGTCGCACAGAAATGGAATCTATGAAACCCTTTCCTTTACATCTCCAGCTCATGCAGGACTGCTCAGGAATATACAATTAATATCAGTCTGCCATACTGCATAAACTCTGTAGCATTCTGATTTCAGTCTGAGTGGGTGACTTCCACACCAGTGGAATTATGAGGTCTGTAACTACACTCAAAATCTTCTAGCTTCTGCTACCTTATTGTTGTCTCCATGTACTAACATGGAAATCCACTGAGATTTTGATCTATAGCTAACTCTACAGATTTGCACCCCAATATTTTTCTAGAAAGAAACTTCCTCCAAAGTCTGTTTTAGGTAAAGGTAATGTTTAGTTATCTATGGCTGCATAACAAATTACCTCAAAACTAAGTGGCTAAAACAACAAACATTTATTCTGTTGCAGCTTCTGTGGGTCAAGAATCCAGAAGCAGCTGAAACTGTATGGTTCTGACCAAGGGTCTCTCATGAGGTTGTGGTAAAAATGCATCTGACAGCCTGACTGGGGATGGAGGGTGCTCTTCCAAGATGGCTCACTGACATAACTGTGATCAGCAGACCTCAGTTCCTTGCTGCCTGGTAGCAGGAGGCTTAAGTTCCTTATCCTGTGAGCTATTCCCTGGGGCTGCTGGGGTGTCCTCCTTACAACATGGCAACTGGTGTCCCCCAGAGTGTGTGATCCCAGCCAGTGGGCAAGAGGAGGTCATTCTTGTCTGGCTTTTCTGGTTCTATTCAGGTCTTTAGTTGACTGGATGAGGCTCCTTCCTCATCCAGTCAGTAAGGGGGAAGTAAGGAGAAAGCTGCGATGGCCTTTTAGGATCTGCCTTAGAGGTCACACACCCCATCCTTTAGACCACATTCCATTTGTTAGAAATAACTTACTAAGTACAACCCAAACTCAAAAGGAGGGGAGTGAAACTCTGCTACTTCTTCTTCTTCTTCTTTTTTTTTTTTTCTTTTTTGAGTTAAACTCTACTTCTTGAAGGAAGAAGCATCAAATAACTTGTGGGCACATTTTAAATGTCCAGGTACTCTGGAAGCTTGTCTCTGACACCGAGCAGGCTCTGAGAAATGGTTATCATACAGTGAAGGATGAATCTTCCAGAGCATGTTTATTCAGGAAAACTAACAAGCCACAGATTGGCATTTTCTCTCCCTCTCCCTGTGAGTTAGGTGGTGAGAACATCAACAGCAACATCATCAACGAAACATCAACAATAAGAATGGCACCTAATATTTGCTAAGTAAACTTGAGGATGTGAGCATCTCAAGAGCAAAAGCACTGCCTGTCTAGTTCTCTGCTATATTTCCGGCACCTAGAAGCAGGTGCTCAATAATTATTTAGAATTGAAAGAAGGCATTTTTTTCATTGTAACGTCACTAGAACTTTCTGAGGTAGATATGGTTATTGTTCTCATTCCACAGATGGTAGAGCTGAGGTACAGGGAGATGAAATAATTTGCCAAAGTGACATGGCTAATAGTAGTAGAGTTAAAATTAGAACCTAGACTATCTGACTCTAACCACCACCCCTACCCCACTGGCCATAGAGAAACAGACTGGTGACTTGCAATTACTGAACCAATACTGATAACAACAGGCTAGCCTGGTCTAATGGAAGGAAGATGAGGCCTGTGTTAAAACAAAACACTGGAGGAGCACCTGGCTGGCTCAGTCAGAGCATGTGACTCTCAATCTTACCGTCCTGAGTTCAAGCCCCACATCGGGCATGGAGCCCTCTTAAGAAAAATTTAAAAATAATAATAAAGAAAAACGCACCAGATGATCCACAACACTTCACTTGACTCCAGTGTACAGCCAGAAAGGTGTATACACCCACTTTCAGAGGAGCAGCTACATCAACCCATGTGGGCTCGGCCCCGATCTCTACCGAGCTGACATTATCCGGAAGCAGTCCTCAAAAGATCTAGCCTCTGACCTCCAAACTGCCCTGATTTCATCTTCAAGTGCATCTTTAAGATTCTCTAGAAAAACAATGTCCACACACACCTCTGGAAGCTGTGCCCATGTTTTTTGCTGTTTGTCTTACTGAACTCTCACAACTTTTGTTTTGAAACAACATATTTCTTCCTGTTGTGGCCTTAGGAAGAACACATTCTTGAGTTTGAAAAACCTATGATTCACCCTGGAGTGACTCTGTGTGAGGACCAGGGGAAGGTCCATTCCCCAACATGCGTCTGAAGGGCAAGCGGAGAGCTGCTCACGTCTCCGGGCCAGATCCCAGCGTACGTTCTGACTTAGGAAATGTATCCAACTCTTCTGGTTTCTCAGAGCCCCTCCTGCCAACTGCAGCAACCACAGACGGATACCACGGCAAACACAGCCCAGATGTGGAAGCGTGAGCGAGTGGAGAAAAGTGTCTGGAAGGCCAGCTTCAGCTTGAGATGCAGGGCAGGTTTCAAGTAGAACCCGGGAGCCTGTATAGTTCCAGCTGACTTCTGGTTCTGAGTCGGTGAATAATAAGCAAGTCACTTACCTATTCTTTCCGGACTCAGTTTCCCTCTCAAGAGCTCAGACATAAACACAGGGCTTTCCTTCTCCAAGGGGTGAGGTAAACATGCCAAAGGGAGCTCAGTCCAACAGGGGCACAGGTAAAAGGACACACTGGCCCTGAGAACCCCAGGGGTTGAATCTGACTTGTAGACATTATTCGCTAAGAACAATTTTTTTTTTCCAAATTTACATTAGTTACTAACAGTAAAAAACCAGAAGTTTTCACATTTAAAATAATACAGGGGCACCTGGCTGGCTCAGTCGGTAGAACGTGCAACTCTTGATCTCAGGGTTGTGAGCTTGAGCCCCACACTGGACGTAGAGATTACTTAAAATAAAATCTTTTAAAAAAACAAATAAAATAAGATAAGATAATTCAGATATCTAAGAACTGAAAACTCAATGTCAGATGGCTTGCGTTTCTAAAAGGAATGGTGGACCAGAGCTGAGTACTGGCTGTCGTTGACTTTTGATCAGGCATTATCTCTTCAGACCGATCTGCCAGTCTCCACCATTCCCTGTTGTTTCCTTTTTTAATTTTTTTTTTTTTTAAGTAAGCTCTATGCCCAACGTGGGGCTTGAACTCCCAACCCCGAGATCAAGAGTCACATGCTCTATGGACGGATCCAGGAGGCATTCCAACCATTGCCTATTTTTCAAACCCCTTTTCATGTTAGTAGTTATGGAAATGTAATTTAAATATTTTATTTGATTTTTCAGAACATTACAACACTCATAAGTATGGTCAAATGACAAGATTTCCTCTTAGATTTTCATTTTGTGAAATTTTGCATAGTTCACTGAAGCTGAGTCTAGGAAGTCCTTGCTTTGCAGGTACCTTATGCATATTCTTGGTCTGTCAGTTGGGTAATCTTGACTCCTACAAACTTTGGGGTTTGGAGCTCTTACCATGACTCAGGGGGTAGCTGGCCAGCCTGGGGAAGGGGCAGAGCACTGTGAGAAAAGAGGATACAAAGGGAATATGGGGCCCATATTCCACTCACTCTTTTCTTAAATTAATTAATTAATTAATTAATTAATTAATTAATTTTTTTATTAACATATATTATTTGCTTCAGGGGTACAGGTCTGTGATTCATCAGTCTTACACAATACACAGCACTCACCACCACACATACACTCCCCAATGTCCATCACCCAGCCATCCCATCCCTCCACCCCACTCCACTCCAGCAACCCTCAGTTTGTTTCCTGAGATTAAGAGTCTCTTGTCTCCCTCTCTGGTTTCATCTTGTTTCATTTTTCCCTCCCTTCCCCTATGATCCTCTGTCTTGTTTCTCAAATTCCTCATATCAGTGAGATCATATGATACTTGTCTTTCTCTGATTGACTTATTTTGCTTAGCATCATACCCTCTAGTTCCATCCACGTCATTGCAAATGGCAAGATTTCATTTTCTTTTTTTTTTCTTTTTAAAGATTTTATTTATTTTTTCATGAGAGACAGAGAGAGAGAGAGGCAGAGGGAGAAGCAGGCTCCCAAGGAGCAGGGAGCCCGATGTGGGACTCGATCCCAGGACCCTGGGATCATGACCTGAGCCGAAGGCAGACGCTTAACCATCTGAGCCACCCAGGCGCCCAAGATTTCATTTTCTGATGGCTGCATAATATTCCAGCATATATATGTGTGTGTGTGTGTGTGTATCAATCACATCTTCTTTATCCATTCATCTGTCAATGGACATCTGGGCTCTTTCCATAGTTTGGCTATTGTATTCCACTCACTCTTAACCCATAGTCAAAGGAGACCTGGGTTGAACTCAAAGGGATAGGGGGAAATTTTCAGGCTTCATAAAGAATTAGATTCATCCAAGTCCATGTGACACTAAAATTTTATTTATTGTTTATTTTTAAAGATTTATTTATTTTATAGAAAAGGAGAGAGAGAGAGCATGAATGAGCACACAAGTGGGAGGGTCAGGGAGAGGGAGAGAGAATCTCAAGCAGATTCCATGCTGAGCATGGAGCTGAATGTGGGGCCCCATCTCACAACCCTGAGATCAAGACCTGAGGCGAGATCAAGACCTGAGCCAAAACCAAGAGTCAGACACTTAACAGACTGTGCAACCCAGACACCCGATGTGACACTAAAATTTTAATCTAGCACAGGAGTTGACAAACCTCAGCTTGCGAGCTGGTCATCAGTTTTTGAAAACAAAGTTTTATTGGAACACAGCTATGCCCATTTATTTACATATTGTCTATGACTGCTTTTGCCCTAGGAAGGCAGCAGGGAGTAGTTTCAGCAGAGACTGTGTTGCAAGGCTAAAATTAGGCTTGCAGGGGCGCCTGGGTGGCTCAGTTGGTTAAGCAACTGCCTTCGGCTCAGGTCATGATCCCGGAGTCCCGGGATCAAGTCCCGCATCGGGCTCCCTGCTCGGCAGGGAGTCTGCTTCTCCCTCTGACCCTCCTCCCTCTCATGCTCTCTCTCATTCTCTCTCTCTCAAATAAATAAAATCTTAAAAATAAAATAAAATAAAATAAAATAAAATAAAATAAAATTAGGCTTGCAAACCTAAAATATTTACTATCTGCCCATTCTAGAAAATGTTGCCAATCCCTGATCTAGCACCTTGAGTTGCAAGAAAAAGAGGCCCACCCAGGTTAGCTCAAGCAAAGGATGTTTGTGGTCAGGACATAACAGGGAATGTGCTGGATGCCAGGGATATAAGTCACAGAGAAATCAGGCCTCGGTAGAACTAAAAACAACAACTACAGATCTTTCTTATGGGTCTCTGCTTCTCCCCATCTCTTCTCTGTTCTCTTTCCACTGTCTGCTGTCCTCAACTTGCTTTGCCTTCCCTCAGCTTGCACCTGGCTCCTCAGGGCTACCCAGACTTCTATATCATGCAATCCCAAACAGCCTTTCAGCTCTGGTCCCCATTGCTAATGGCCCTGACTTCTGTGTTTTCCAATTCTGAACTCCCATGGAACGAATGTGACTGGCCCAGACCATCTTTCAACCATAGGACATTGTCACATGGAGCAGAATCTATTGTCCATTCAGCAGGGGTGACAGGCACAGAGCCCTCCTTTAGAAGAGAATGCAACGAAGTAGGAGCGAGAACTTAGCTAACTCAACTTGTGAGGAACCTGATCTTTTCTTTTTTTTTTTTAATAGATTTTATTTATTTATTTGACAGAGAGAGACACAGTGAGAGAGGGAACACAAGCAGGGGGAGCGGGGGAGGGAGAAGCAGACTTTCCGCTGAGCAGGGAGCCCGAAGCGCGATCCCAGGACCCTGGGATCATGACCTGAGCCGAAGGCAGACATTTAATGACTGAGCCACCCAGGTGCCCCTGGAACCTGGTCTTTTCTTAAAGTCAGAATTCTTCTAGCTCTCTTGTTTACAACACTGACCAAAAAGCCAAAACCTGAATAATCAACATGCCTGACAGCAGGGGAATAGATCCCACCTGGAGTTTGCTGTTGGGTATTAGTTCAGCAGAGGACCAAGCCCATCCCAGGAAGAGATCAGCAGATTAACTACAGAAACTGTCAGAATGAGAGATCGTAACGGAGAAGGCATGCCCTGCCTAATTTTCGGCAGTCTCCTGCCCTGGTTGCCTCGGGCTGCCCTGCTCTGCTGTTCTTGCCGGACTCGAGGAGACTTGGCAGGTGAGGACCTGGTCCTGATGTTGGATTCTGGTAAGGCCTGAGGCCCCAGGACCCAGACAGGCCCACCCCCACTGGGGTGGAAGGGGAGCCTGATCACCTCCCAGAGACTTTTTAGAGGTCTCACAGGTAGGGATTCCCAGGGAGGGAATGTAATAACTTCTGGAGTGTGAATGTGAATGAATGTGCAGTCCAACCTGGCTTGCTCAAGTGGACTAATTCTGTGACTCCACAGGCAGGCACCCTTAAGGTCCTCAGAAGCCTATGGAGTCTGAGTGGGCCCGTCTGCGATTCCATGGTGAATGGCATACAGTCTATGGTGGCATCGGAATAGTTTCCAATTGTAAGTCACAATGCTGAGTCCGCTATGGCTAAGCCTCACCTAAGCTCCTTCGGGACACAGCCAGACGGGCATCTGATTGGTCTCCTCGTCTCAGGAGGCAACCCCCACCTCTGTCTGTCTCTGTGCCACCGCACATGGGAACATCACCATGGGGTCAGAGCAGAGTAAGCCTACGGTTCCAGAGACCATGATCAAAAATTTCAAGAAGGGGTTTTTGGGAGACTACAGAGTCACGATGAACCCCAGCAAGTTGAGAACCCTATGTGAATTGGAATGGCCCACCTTTGATGTCAGGTGGCCTTCAGAAGGGACATTGGATGTCCCAATGATTCATCGAGTACGGCGAGTCGTAATAGGAGAACCAGGACACCCTGACCAGTTTCTGTACATTAATGCCTGGCTAGGAATTGCTCAGACCCCCCCCCGCCCCCGGGTGAGATTCGCTTGCAATAGGCAGGGACAGGCCAGGGTCTTGATTGCCTCATCCAAGCGACCTAAAGAAAATCAGCAAAAGCCCCAGTCTCCACAAATCCTAGCCGGAGATCCTGAGGATGAACTGACCCTGCCCCCACCTTACGTACCCCCAAGACCATCTACACCTGGCCCTTCAGCCCCAGACACTCCGCTGCCATTGGTTTCACCGGCGCCCCCAGGCCCAGAGGATCCACCGGTGCCCCCAGGCCCAAAAGATCCACTTTCTCCAGTACCAGCAGCCAGGCTGTGCCCTGGGCCAGGCGCAAGTGCCCTCTAAATGCTGGTACGAGAGACGTGGGAACCCGAGAGGCACGATGAAGACGGGACAGTCCAACCCAGCCATTCCATGATGTATTATCAGCCCTTCTCCACCACCGACCTCCTCAACTAGAAACATAACACCCCATCCTACTCTGAGAAACCACAGGCTATGGTAGACCTCATAGGATTCCTCTTCCAGACTCATAGGCCAACCTGGGAAAACTGCCAACAGTTACTCTGCACCCTGTTTAACACAGAGTGATGAAAGTGCACAGCGGTACCTAGAAGAGCACACACCAGCGGGAGTCATCAACCCTGCTGCCTGGGCTAATATGGCCGCACCTGAAGAGCGTCAGGCATGGGACTTCACCACAACTGAGGGACAGGCCCACATCCGCCGGTACCAGGAGGCCCTCCTCTGGGGAATCCGGGCAGGAGCTAAGAAACCCATGAACATGACTAAGGTATCCTTGGTCACTCAACAACCAGGGGAGTCCCTGAGGGACTACTACCAAAGACTATGGGAAGCCTACAGGATATACACTCCATTTGACCCCATGGCACAGGAAAGCCAACAGATGGTAAATACCTCCTTCGTGGCTCAGGCCACCTCCAACATCAGAAAAAAACTTCAGAAACTAGAGGGTTTTGCCAGGATGAACATCACCCAACTAATAGAGATTGCCAATAAGGTCTACATGAACAGGGAGGTCGCAGCCAAATGGGAAGCCGACAAAAAGATGAAAACGAAAGTCAGCCTCCTTGCCACCACCCTGAAAGAAAAGGACAACACAAAGATGGGGAGACCCCAACCACCGAAAGGGGGAAGCCCAGAACTCCCTTGGCAAGGGATCAATGTGCCTACTGTAAAGAGAAAGGGCACTGGAAAAACAAATGTCCCAACCGGGGAAGGGCTCAAAAGCCCAGCCACTATAAGGAAGAACCCCGAGAGGAGGACCTCACAGGCCTTGAGGGAATGGACTCATACTGAGGGGGACCAGGCTCTTTCCTCCTTGGCCCCCATGAGCTCCCAGTCAAAATGAAGGTGAGGGGCCAACCAGTGACTTTTATGGTTGATACTGGGGCCGAGCACTCTGTTGTCACCTCCCCAGTGGCACCTTTCAGCAAAAGGACTGCGACTATCCTTGGGGCCACTGGGACACAGGCGGTACAACAGCCCTTTTGCCAGGTTCACCAGTGTGAACTCGGGGGCCACAAAGTCCGACACAAATTCTTTTATCTGCCTGATTGCCCCATCCCTCTCCTGGGCTGAGACATACTCTCCAAGCTTAGGGCTCAGATAACCTTTGAGCCCAATGGACACACTAGCCTCTGATTGAACCCAAGGCAAGAGGAGATGGGGTCTCTAATACTAGCAATTACCACACCAAGGGAAGAAGAATGGAGGCTATTCTGTGCCCAGGCCCAACTGAGCAGCCCACCAAAGTTCAGACACGCCTTCCCTTCAGTATGGGCTGAAAACAACCCACATGGACTAGCCCGGAATCGGGCCCTTATCATTGTTGAACTGATCCCAGGAGCCCAACCTCAAAGGAAAAGGCAATACCCCCTTCCACAAGAAGCTAAGATCAGCATCCAAGAACATCTGACCAAACTCAAAGAAGCAGGTATTCTAGTCGAGTGCCAGTCAGCCTGGAATACCCCACTCCTGCCAGTCAAGAAGCCAAGAGGGGAATACCGACCAGTTCAAGACCTGCGGGCCATCAACAGGGTGACCATCTCTCTGCACCCAGTGGTTCCGAATCCATGCACCTTCCTCGGCCAAATCCCAGGGTCGACCAGATGGTTCAATTGCCTAGATTTGAAGGATGCCTTCTTCTGCCTCTGCTTAGCTTCCTAGAGCCAGCCACTATTTGCCTTTGAATGGTCTGAAACTGATACAGGGTGCCAGATGCAACTGATTTGGACGCGCCTCCCACAGGGGTTTAAAACTCACCAACCCTCTTTGGGGAAGCGCTGGCCATGGACCTTACCAGCTTCCCAAGAGAGGCCACACAATGCACCCTCCTCCAGTATTTGGATGACCTCCTCCTCGCCAGTGACAAGACTGCACAAAAGGCACAAAGGCCCTCCTACAGCTCCTTTCAGAGTCGCAATACTGAGCCTCATGGAAGAAGGCACAAATTTGCCAACAACGGGTCCAATACCTTGGTTTCCTCCTCACCCAAGGGAAAAGAGAACTAGGGCCAGAGAGGAAAAGGGTCATCATCTCCCTGCGACAGCCCAAGACAAAAAGGGGCCCCACGAGATTTCCTGGGGGCTGCAGGATTCTGCCGCATCTGGATCCCTGGGTTCTCGGCAATAGCAAGACCCCTTTATGATCTCTTAGGGGGACCAGATCGAGAACCCCCTGCCTGGACTGAGGAAGCAGAAGCCGCTTTCACAGAGATAAAGACCGCCCTGGGGTGGGCTCCAGCCCTGGGCCTACCAGATGTAGAAAAACCCTTCAATCTCTTTGTGCATGAAAAGGAAAAAATAGTGCTCGGGGTACTCACCCAGACTGTTAGACCCTGGCAACGGCCAGTTGCTTACCTGTCAAAGAAGCTGGACCCCATGGCAGCAGGATGGCCACCACGCCTCAGAGCGCTGGCAGCCACAGTCCTACTCATCAAGGAGGTGGACAAACTTACCCTGGGGCAAGAACTTACATCAAGGTCCCTCATGCAGTTGTGTCCCTCATGAACACACAGGGACATCGCTTCCTTTCCAACTCTTGGCTAGCACACTACCAAGGGCTCCTCTGCGAAAACCCGCGGGTCACCCTTGAAAGAGTAAGGACATTAAATCCAGCAACCTTTCTCCCCATGGAAGAGGGGCAACCAGACCATGACTGTTCTGAGGTGACTGATGAAGTCTACGTGAGCCATCCAGATCTGTGGGCTCAAGCCATAAAGAATCCAGAGCTCACGCTGTTCAGCGATGGCAGCAGTTACCTACAAGAGGGTGCCCGGAAAGCAGGTTATACAGTAACCACAACCACTGAAGTCCTAGAAGCTAAGGCATTACCAGCTGGATGATCAGCTCAACAGGCTGAGTTATATGCCTTAGTCCAAGCCCTCGCCCTCAGTGAAGGCAAACGAGTCAACATCTATACTGACTCTCGGTACGCCTTTGCTACTGTACATATACATGGAGCCATCTACAAGGAAAGCGGCCTCCTAACCACAGCAGGAAAAGCTATCAAGAACAAGGAGGAGATACTGAGACTCCTTGAAGCTGTCTGGCTTCCAAAGGAAGTAGCAATCCTGCACTGTAAGGGACACCAGAAAGGAGACGACCCCATAGCACAGGGAAATCGTTTGGCAGATGAGGCAGCCAAGACCACAGCCAGTGAGGACATGGACAGAGCCCCTTCCCTCACCCTGGCCCTAACACCCCCGGAAGAAGTCCCTCCGCCCAGTTACACTAAAAAGGAAAAGGAATGGGCCGTGGCTGAGGGAGCCAGCCTGACTGAAAAGGGATGGTGGATGATGCCAGATGGGCACATCTTTATTCCAACAGCAACTGGAGGGCATCTAGCCAAGGAACACCACCAACTCACTCATCTGGGGAAAACTGCATTAGAGGCCCTTCTCAAGAAGCACTACTTCGTCAGTCAGCTGCCAGCATTGTGCCGAGCAACGAGTGAATGATGCATAACATGCTAAAAATAATGCTCGGTCTGTACCATGGCCCCAACCAGGTGTCCAGAGGATGGGAGCAACCCCCTTCAAAGATCTAGAGGTAGACTTCACAGATGTGCAGCCGAGCAGGGGGTTCAGATATCTCCTATGCACATACTCTGGGTGGGTCGAAGCCTTCCCGACCAGGACGGAGCAAAGCCGGGAAGTAGCTAAAGTCCTTTTGTGGGAGATCGTGCCCCAGTTCGGCCTGCCATTAACAATCCATAGTGACCATGGACCCGCATTTGTGGCAGAAATTGTACAGGTCTTGACCAAATCTCTCAACATCACCTGGAGACTCCACACCACTTACCGGCCCCAAAGTTCAGGGAGAGTAGAGCAAATGAATCACACCCTCAAGGGAACCTTAGTGAAGTTTTGTCAGGAGACTAACCTTCCATGGCTGGATCTGCTACCCCTAGCTCTTTGCATGATCACTGCACGCCCAGGACATTAGGTTTCTCCCCATTCGAATTCATATATGGACCGCCTCCCCCGTGCTTGGGAAGCCTTCCAGGAAACTTACATCAAGTTGGAGATAAAGGGATAAAGGAGCAACTTCAGGCCCTGGGGGCCACCCTAAATAAATTACAAAAGTACACCATTGAGAGGGCCCCGATCTCCTTAGGGTCTCAGGTACACTCCTTCCAGAGAGGGGACTCAGTTTGGGTCAAAGATTGGAAGAAAGACCCCCTCAAACCGCAGATAAGGAGCCACGCCAGTGGAGAGTCCAGCCAGACTTCACGAACCCACTCCAGCTTCACCTTCGATGAAACCCCACCGACTGATGGACACCTGCTCACCATGGTCCCTGGCTCTTATCAGCGTGATTTCCCTCATCTTGGGAGTCGGACTCTACACTGTTGCCCCTCCTCACTGGATTTTCCCCCAGAGGCTTACTATTGTCATTGCTTATTGGGTGTCCCTAGGGTGTATTAATGCACTTACTTGTCCACAGGTTTCATCTGCTGACGGGTTAGCCACGATGGCTCCTTCTACCTAAAGTCATAGATCCCACTTTTACTGGCCCTCTGCTGTCTACTCCTGAGCACATTTCACCATGGTTTTCCTGGCCCCAGTCAGTCCTGGTCTTCTGCTACCTGGTGTGCTGTTCCTCCTCACTGCCTCTAGCTTGCCCGGCCAGGCAAGGGGGCAAACTCTCATATCACCATTACTGGCAAATGGACTTTGCAGCTTATCCCCCTCAATCCCGCACCAGTGCCCCCACTGACTTCTTCCACCAGGGATGGGCACACACCAAAGTTTGACCTCCATTTTGATGGATGCCAGCTTCTTGATACCTCCTGGGAACCCCATAGATGTTCCTACCATGGCCCTCACTCAAGTAACTGGCTGGTAGATATCTACATCTGTGGGGGCCCTATGCCTCAACAGCCAAACACCTGCCCTCAATTCTGCTCGCAAGCCTGGGGATGTGAGTCATGGGTGGCAACTTGGCCGGGAATGGAATGATGGTCCAACAGGTGGTGGACCCTCAAACAGCAGAGTGACACCTGGATTTCCTTGTCATGCAACGCCAACCCATCCTCTTTCTCTAACAATCGCTGTATACCACTCACCCTCTCAGTCTTAGAACCCAATGCCACATCATGGGCTGTAGGAATCATTCTCCTGTTCGGCCAATATCACCCTATGGGAACCAACCCCATGGCCCAATTTATGATTAAGTCCATGTTCACTCCAAGCCTTACAGTCAACGCCCAGAATCAGACAGAAAATAACTCGCCCTGGCGCATCCCTGGGTCCCCCATCCACACGCAGCAAGCATCTATAGCGCAACTGTTAGGTATGATTAACGCCTCCCACCAAGTGCTTAACCACTCAAATCCACCTCTAGCGTCTGACTGCTGGATCTGTATAAAGCCTGGTCCCTTCCAATACCTAGGTGTCATCCTCAACCAATCTACTGTGTCACCTCCCACCTCAGCACCGGGGACCTCAGATTATCCCTTTCTGGCTCCAATACCACTGTATGGCAACTCTTCCTCTCCCATCACAGGCCACAGTTGGGTCTGTACACCTCACAACACTTTTCTGGCTTGTGATCAAGGTGTATACATCTGCATCACCCCACGCAATCAATCATGCACGCTTGTCAGTCTCTTACCTGATCTTTCAGTCCTCCCCGGGAGCGATGCCCCACTCATATGGAGATGTCCTAGCTGCCCTCGACGCTCCCCCGCAGCCATCCCTCTTATCGTGAGCCTGCTGGCCGCGTCAGGTGTTGCCCTCAGCGCCACCGGCATGGGGATGTCTCTGGTTCAGTACCAGGGGTTAACTCAACAACTCACGACAGACTTTATTGCCCTCACTGAGCCAGCCCTGGCCCTGCAACGCCAACTTGATTCACTGGCCTCAGTGGTCCTCCAAAACAGGCGCAGGCTCAACTTGCTCACGGCTATGCAAGGGGGGCTCTGCCTCTTCTTACAGGAGGAATGTTGTTTCTATGCTAATGAGTCGGGGGTGGTCCAAGAAACTCTGACCCAATTACAAGAACGAGTGCATCGTCGGTGGGAAACACTCCAGCAGACAACTTGGTGGGATACCCTCTCCCAGTGGTTCCCTTGGTTTGCCCCCCTCATCAGCCACCTCCTATTGCTTCTCCTCATAGTAGTATTTGGTCCTTGTATTCTTAGTGCCCTTACTAGGTTTATCACTACTCAAATTGCTAAAATCAGACTCCAGTTGCTCCCTACTCACTATTGCCCCTTAGAAGATGAAAATGATGCCCTCTAAACTAGGTGTTTAAAGGGGCATTAAAGGATGGCCGACAGCCAGCGAGAGAGTCCCAGCCCCTGCCCCAGGGCTCTTCCGGGTTCTTCTCCCCGCTCTGCTTCCCGCGCGCACACCAATCCGGGTTCCTCTCCCTGCCCCGCCTCGCGCACGCGCCAAAAGTGCCAAGTATGCGGAAGTAGAAGCGTATAAATTACCCCCTTTGTGCCCTGGGCTCAGACCTTTGGAGATCACTCTCCTGTGAGCCCGCTGGCGTTAAATAAACCTATCCTCCAAGATCTCTGAGTGCCGCTTGGTTCTACCGTTGGGCGATCCAGTCCAGGTTCCATAACAGTGGGATTTCAGAAATTACAGCCTGTCCTATCTGGACCAGCAGGAGAAGAAGGGGCAAAAAGAAATCCAGCCTGGGAGAACCTGTCTTGGTTCTGCCACAACCTGAGTGCTGGAATACACGTTACTTTCCTTCCTCCCAGTCACCACTGGGCCTTGGTCCTCCCCTGATCCAATAATTGGGCTGAGTTAGACCAGTGGTTCTCAAACTGCCCTCTACATCAAAAATCACCTAGATGGCTTATTAGAACATACATGACTAGGTCTCACCCCCAGAGTTTCTGATTCAGCATGCCTGGAAAGGGGTCTGAGAATCTGTATTTCTAACAAGTTCCTGGCTGCTGAACTAGCACCACACTTTGAGAAGCACTGGTCTAGCTCTTCACTAAGACTCCTTCCAGCCATAACATGCTATGAGTCTAGTCTACTCCTTAGCTTACACTGGATGGAGAGTTTGGACTGGGGGCCAGGAAACCTCGTTTGGGAGGAGGTCTTTCCCAAGCCTAACAAGATCACACTGTGCCCCCTCAACCACCTTTCGGCTTTTGCCACCACAAAGACCCTTTTACCAGCGAGTCCTGGGCTCCAGAAATGCCCAGCTGCTTCTTAGCCTGCTGGAAAATGTTGATTTTCTATTTCTCCCTTGGCCAAACTCTGTGGGTAGCGTGGCTCCTCGACACGTAGGCCACACAATCGGCTCTCACAACCCACTTCCTCAAGGTGATCCCATGTCGTTCTGCTGTCCATGATAAACAGCTCTAGACTGGGCAGCCCAAATGGAGGGGAAGCCAGCCTGCTGTGGATCTGGAAAGTTCCCCAGAGGCAGATAGATGGCAGCTGCTTTGCCGGCCCAGGCTGAGGCCAAGCCACAAGCTGGGAGGACATCTCGAGCCCAGGCTGCCAACCAGTGATGCAAATTGCCCCTGCAGGGCCTGGCCAGGTCAGAGGGGGCCAGAGGAGCTGGAACTCTGAGTGACAGCTGGGCAGGGAGACACTCTTCAGCCTTCCGCTAAGTCACTAAGAGGTTTCTGAAACAGGTGGCTCAAATTTCCTTGAAAACCCCGAATAATCCCCTATTTGAAGTGTGCGCGAATCTTGTTGTCACCACCTAGTATTAATGGGCGGGCACCGCAGAAGGAAAAAGGGGTTTTCGGCTGCATTTTTGCACACTGACTGGCCTGACAAGCTCAATAAAAGTTTAAACAAATATTAAAAAACACACAGAGAGTCAGGCTGGTTTAAATTAACTTCCCAAGCACTTCACCTACTGTAGGAAGAAATTATAATAAAATGTCAGTGCAAAAATAAACCACGCATGGAAATAAAAATAAAACATAAAATGCCCTCTTACAACTCACTGCTCAGTACGATTTAGTTCATAACAACATATCATTGTACATGAAGTTTTCATAGTCCTAAAGTGTATTTGGGCATTAGGAATGTTGACTCCGAAAAATTCATATTTTACACGTTGGGAAACTGTCCCTTTCCAAGAAGTCTTATGGATGTAAACCATTAAAACACACACACACACACACACACACACAATCTGTTAACTCTGAAATAATAATTTGTCCAAATGGAATATGCTGCTTGACCTGTGACCCCAAATTCCATTTCTCTTAGGCATCCTCAATCCTTAGCCTGCTGCTTAGGCTCCGCAATACCCTTTTCCTCACTGCAGGAGAAGGAAACATATGACAGGCTGAGAGGTGACAGGTTCATTCCAGCCATCCTGAATTCTCACCCAGAGGTGGAGTTTATGAAGGGGAGAGTTTATGAATCTTTGGATTCATGGGCTGTGGCTTGTCACATCTTCCACCTTGGTGCTTACACTGAGCCAGATATAATGAGATTAAAAGGGAAGAGTGCTTGGTGCTCTCTTTCCAAGATGGAATAAAGAGAAAGAAAGAAGGCAGGAAAAGCAAAGAGAAAGGAAAGAGGGAAGGGAGGGAGGAGGGGAGAAAGGGAGGAAGAGAGGAAGGAAGAAAGGGAGGGAGGGGAAGGAGGGAAGGAGGGGGAAGGAAGAGACAGAGAGAGGAGGGAAGGAGGAAGAGAGGGAGGAGAGGGAGGGGAAAAGAAAGGCAGACAAGCGAGCTCCCCCTGCTCAGTTAGTTCATCCTTAAAAGTTCTTTCACAGTCTGGTTACTCTCACTTGGTTTATTCAGGCAAGCTGGCCTATCCTCACTTCCCAGTCAGAATGCAGGGGCTAAGAAAGACCTTGTGGGCCCACGTGCCCTTCCTTCCCTGTCTAGGTTTCTGTCATTCCTCAAAGGTGATTTTCTGGGGGAGGGTTTTCCTGGCAGGGTCTGGGTGGAGCAGCATGGTACAGGCCTGTGTCTGGCTCCCAGCAAGACTTTCCAGGGGGAACCCATGCTAGCCTCCCCTTCCTCCAGGGTCCTGTCAAGAACTCTCACGGAGTGGAATGCAAACTGGTGCAGCCACTCTGGAAAACTTTTTGGAGGTTCCTCAAAAAGTTGAAAATAGAGCTACCATATGATCCAGCAATTACACTACTGGGTATTTACCCCAAAGATACAAAAGTAGGGATCCGAAGGGGTACGTGCACCCCGATGTTTATAGCAGCAATATCCACAATAGCCAAACTGTGGAAAGAGCCAAGATGTCCATCGACAGATGAATGGATAAAGAAGATGTGGTATATATATACAATGGAATATTATGCAGCCATCAAAAGGAATGAGATCTTGCCATTTGCAACGACGTGGATGGAACTGGAGGGTATTATGTTGAGTGAAATAAGTCAAAAAAAGAAAGACATGTATCATATGATCTCACTGATATGAGGAATTCTTAATCGCAGGAAACAAACTGAGTGTTGTTGGAGTGGGGGGTGGGGTGGGAGGGATGGGGGGACTGGGTGATAGACACTGGCGAGGGTATGTGCTCTGGTAAGCGCTGTGAATTGTGCAAGACTGTTGAATCTCAGATCTGTACCTCTGAAACAAATAATGCAATATATGTTAAGAAAAAAAAAAAGAAGAAGAAGAAGAAGGTAGCGGGAGGGGAAGAATGAAGCAGGGGAAATCGGAGGGGTAGACGAACCATGAGAGACGATGGACTCTGAAAAACAAACAGGGTTTTAGAGGGGAGGGGGGTGGGAGGATGGGTTAGCCTGGCACATTCTGCATGGAGCACTGGGTATTGTGCACAAACAATGAATCATGGAACACTTCATCTAAAACTAATGTTGTAATGTATGGGGATTAACATAAGAATAAAAAAAAAAAAAAAAAGACAGGCAAGATGTTGTACAGCAAAAAAAAAAAAAAAGAACTCTCACGGAGTGCTCCTGCATCAGAGAGCCCTGCAGAGGAAGCAGGGACAGCAGTGGAGAAGAAACAAGCAGTCATCGGACACATGGAAGTACACACATGTATGACTGTAACTGGGTGTCTCCCTATGTAGACACACATATAGATGCCTTTAGATCTTTCCTGGTGTGTTAATTCTGACCTTCCCAAGAGAGTGGGAGTTGACTCACCAGCTGGCAGAGTTTGGACAGCCATGCTAGGGATGTTAGGCCTGACCATCTCTCCAGGATGGACGAGCGGACATGGAGGGCCATACAGACAGAGCGTGAGGAGGTCCAGTCCAGAGGCTGAACACAGACTAAAAAAATGCAACTTATTTCTCTAACCTGCTTGTGCTGATGGTGCCAGAAACAAATACCAGCGGGCCTGGAAAAAATGTTTGTGTTCATTTGCGTCGGCTCTGAGCTATCCACCCCAAAGTGGAAGGAAAAAGAAGAGGAACACCCTCCGGAACTGTTTTGTCTGGATCACTGGACCCTCTTGCCCCCTTCACCTATGGGAGGGAGAGATGGGGGGGGTTGTGGAGCCCCCCACACTGAGGACCTGAAACAGCCCCTTCAATTTCCCACAAACAAGTTTCAGAAGCGGAAACTAGCTCTGATTCCCCAGGGCAGAAATTGAGATCTCCACTCTAAAACACTTCCTCTGCCTGGTAACAATGTGCGGAGGAATTTCCACAAATCCCCTTAGCTGTCATGGCTTCCGCTCCTCAACTTGGGCAAAGGCAGTCTGGGACATTCCAGCCCCCACCCCCACCCTGTTTGATCTGTTTGGCTCCTGGATGGGCCTGGAGAACTATGACATACATTTACCTTCCCTATTTTTCCTCCTGGAGTTGAGAAACATCCAAGCCCGACCAGGCTGTGGAAAGAGGCCTGGTCAGCCCAGCAGCATCACCCAGAGGCTGGTCTCTCTCCTCAGAGAAGAAAAGAGCTACAAGGGAGGGATGGGGAGGACACAAGTGCAGAGCACAGCATTAGGGCAAGAACTTTGGAGCCAAACAACCCCAGGCCTGGCGGGCCCCGCTGCTCCCCGCTGTGTCAAGGGGCTGACTTGAGCTCCTATCTAACAGGACCGGCATAGGGTCCCACAAGGTAAGCTTAGAAAGCAGCTGGCACAGCCGGGACGTGGGAAGAAGTGAGTGGCTACAGCTGACCCAAAAGGTCTGCTACCTTTGCAATAGCACAGTCTAAGTGCTCCCCTGCCCCCCACAAGTGTTCCCCAATCCCATGTGCACGGACCACAGTCACCACATGGGGTCTGCTCGGCTCTTCAGCTTCAGCTCACAGAGTCCCTTATAAAAAAAAGTGGCCAGCATCCTGGGCAATGTCCATGCCAGCCGTGCTTCCCACAGGTACTCCTGGAGCTTCCCGTCCATCTGAGGCCACAGGTGGAGTCCTGGGTTCTGAGCAGAGCCCAGGAGGTCCCTGCTAAGCTCTGAGCCTCACTCAGCCAGCAGGTCACCAGAGCATCTGTGCTCATGCCTCTGGTCTAACTTCAGCTCCTAATTTCCAACATGGGCCGTGAGGAATCATCTACCTTTGAGGATCCTCAGTTACTCCATCTGGAAAACTGGAGGGTGTTAGGAACTGAGTTGTGTTCCCTCCAAATTCTTGTGTAAAAGCCCTAACCTCCAGTGTGACTATATTTGGAGATAGGGCCTATCAGGAGTCAATAAAGGTTAAATGAGGTCATGAGGGTGGGGCCTTACACTAGTAGAATTAGCGTCCTTACAAGAAGAGGAAGAGACATCAAGCTCATTCTCTTCCCATGTGTACACAGAGAAGGGTCCTTCGGAGGACACAGCAAAAAGGCCCAGGAAGAGAGGTCTCACCAGAAACCAACCCTGCCGGCATCTTGATCTTAGATCTTAGATCTTAGCCTCCAGAACTGTGAAAAGTAAATTTCTGTTGTCGAAGCCAAGCATTCTGTGGTATTTTGTTATGGCAGCCTGAGCAGACGCATAGGTGAGATACAGAATCAGTGCTCTGTGGAGTAAGGGGTACATTAGAGATGCCTCAAAGGCTGGGCAAAGAGAGCCTGAGGAGATAGGACTCCTGATCATTTATACCTCACTTTGCTGGAACCTGTACCAAATGTAGCTGTTTCTTTTTTTTTAATTGGGGTTTAAGCTTTTTTTTTTTTTTTTTTTTTGCCTCAAGGAAGTTTCCTTGATGAATAGCTTTTTTTTGAAATCCCAGGACTGAAGGATTTTTAAAAGTTCATGCTTGCCATCCTCATAGTATTCTATCACTTATGCTAAAGGATTATGAAGTCACAGGACTCAAGGACCTGCCTGGTTTGAAGTGTCCAAGGCTTGGGAACAGTTTTGGTTGCCAACATTAAGGGTGCATTTGCCAGGTCCCAGGCTGGCTTCCGTGCTTTACATTTATTAATCCATTCAATCCCCCTCCAAACCTTATGAGGGGTGATATCACCATCATTTTACAAATGAGATGATGCTTTACATCATCGTTTTACATCATTATGGCTCGGACAACTTAAGCCCTTTACTCAGGGCCACACAGAGTGATCTGTCTGATTCCAAAGCCTCCACCATTCTAGAAGAAAGGAGAGGAAGTTGTAAGGCAGTCATTCTGTCAGCAAGTGTAACCCCCAACCTCACCACAGCACAGACCTGCTATACATACTGAAGGGTTTGCCCCTACAATCTCAGGACCTAAGTAAATGAGCTGCTTCCTCATTCCCCCCAGAATTCTATGTATGTCATAAACAGGCATTCAGATCTGTTGCTCTAACTGGTTTTGGCATTTGATGTAACATATTTGGATTAGGTCCTCTGAAACACTAAGGTGAATTTATATAAAATGGGCAAATGATCATGTTGAAATCAGTGTTACTTAATATTTTCTTACTGGACCTGCAGGACTAAGAATGTCTCCTCACACATTTCAGATATTCAAGAAAGAATGACTATAATAACACTGTCATTATTTGGAGTTGAATGAATGATTGGCTACATTAAAACCCTCAAATAATATGCAGATATAATATTTGAACCAATAAGAGAGATCAGTAATATTGCTAAATGTAAAAATCACAAAAAAAAAATCATACACTTCTACACATCAGCAATAATCACCTAGAAATATAATTTTCTTGGGGCGCTTGGGTGGCACAGTTGGTTGAATGTCCCAACTCTTGATTTCGGCTCAGGTCATGATCTCAGGGTCATGAGTTGGAGCCCTGTGTCAGGCTCTGCACTCAGCGGGGTAGTCTGTTTGAGATTCTCTCCCTCGGCCTCTCCCACCCCCACCCCCGCTCTCACATGGGCTCTCTTTCTCTAAAATAAATATTTTAAAAAATAAAAATAAAAATGTATTTTTTTTAGATTTTATTTATTTATTTGAGAGAGAGAGCAGGAAAGAGCACAAGCAGGGAGAGTGGCAGAGGGAGAGGGAGAAGCAGGATCTCTGCCAAGCAGGGAGCCCGATGCAGGGCTTGATCACAGGACCCTGAGATCATGACCTGAGCCAAAGGCAGATGCCCAACCGACTGAGCCACCCAGGCACCCCAAAATAAAAATGTATTAAAAAAAAGAAATGTGGGTCACCTGGGTGGCTCAGTTCGTTAAATGTCTGCCTTTAGCTCAGGTCATAATCCTGGGGTCCTGGGATCGAGCCCCATGTGGGGCTCCCTGCTTGATGGGGGATCTGCTTCTCCCTCTCCCTCTGCTCTTCCCTGCCACTCATGCTCTCTCTCTCTCTCATGCTCACTCTCTCTTTTTCTCTCTCAAATAAAAAAAATCTTTAAAAAATGTAGTTTTCTTAAGAAGACACCCATTTCTAAAGGCCACCAAAAACTTTTTAAATATGTAGGAATAAATCCAGAAAAGATATGAAAACCTTCTGTGGAAAATGATCAAACCTCAAGTGACACTTGAAAGATCTAAATAAATGGAGACAAATACAATGTTCTCAGGTAAGAAAATTCAAAATCATAATTATATCAATTCTAGACAAACTCATCTATATCATTAATGCAGTACCTATAAAAATCCCAACAAATATTTTTAGGGACTTGAAAAGCTGTTTCAAAAATGTTTATGGTAGGGCGCCCGGGTGGCTCAGTCGGTTGAGCGACTGCCTTCGGCTCAGGTCATGATCCTGGAGTCCCGGGATCGAGTCCCGCATCGGGCTCCCTGCTCGGCAGGGAGTCTGCCTCTCTCTCTGACCCTCCCCCCTCTCATGCTCTCTGTCTCTCATTCTCTCTCTCAAAAAAAAAAAAAAAAAAAAATGTTTATGGTAGAGCAACTATCCAAGAAAGCCAAGGCCCTTGTGAAAAAGAGTAAGTTGGTGGGGACCTACTCAACCAGATACCATGATCTACAGTTCAAGCTGGAGAAATAAAAGACAGTGTTCATTGGAATAAGGACAGACAAATGGACTAACTAAAAGGAAGAGAGAACCTAGAACAACATCCATGTACACATGGAAGTTTGATTTATGACCAAGAAGATACTTCAGATAGCAGATAAACCCTGGACTAATAAATGGTGCGCAGACAATTGGTTAATTACATAGAAATAAGTGAAATTGCATCCCTGCTTCACATATACCAAAAAATCCATTCTGGGACTTCAATATCAAAAATGAAACTGTAAAATCCTTAGAAGGCAACATAAAGGGGGACACCTGGGTGGCTCAATTGGCTAAGCATGCAACTCTTGATTTTGGCTCAGTTCATGATCTCAGGGTTGTGAAATTGAGTGCCATGTTGGGCTCCACGCTCAGCAGGGAGTCTAAAGATTCTCTCCCTCTCCCTCTACCCCTTTCCCCTGCATGCTCGATCCCTCTCTCTAAAATAAATAAATCCTTGGGGCGCCTGGGTGGCTCAGTCATTAAGCGTCTGCCTTCGGCTCAGGTCATGATCCCAGGGTCCTGGGATCGAGTCCCACATCGGGCTCCCTGCTCTGCGGGGAGCCTGCTTCTCCCTCTCCCACTCCCCCTGCTTGTGTTCCCTCTCTCGCTGTGTCTCTGTCAAATAAATAAAATCTTAAAAAAAAAAAAAGATTCTCTTCCTCTCTCTGTGCCACTCCTCACCCGTTTGTGAGCACAGCGCTGTCTCTCAAAAAAAAAGATAAAGGAAACAACCGATAAATTCAACTACTTCTGAAAAAGAGAAAAGCTACTAGGAATAACTTAACAAAGGATTAATATAGAGAATATATAAAACACTTCTATAAATCAAAAATAAAAATAAAAAATAAATTAGGGGTGCCTGAGTGGTATAGTTGGTTAAGCAACCTACTCTTGATTTCGGTTCAGGTCATGATCTCAGGGCTGTGAGACGGAGCCCTTTATTGGGGTCTTGCTGGGTATGGAGCCTGCCTAACATTCTCTCTCTCTCTCTACCCCCAACCCCCCTGAAGTAAATAAGTAAATAAATAAATAATAAACATGAGCAAAGGTCTTAAAGTATTTCACAAAAGAGGAAACACAAATGGCATGTCAACATGTGAAAATACACTCAACCTCATTAGTCATAGAGAAATGCACATTAAAGCCTGGATGAGATGCTCTCTCACACCACTTTTTTTTCCTTAAAGATTTTATGTGGAAAAGAAAAAAAAGATTTGATGTGTTTATTTGACAGAGAAAGAGAGAGTACAAGCAGAGGGGAGGGGCAGAGGGAGAGGAAGAGGGACAAGCAGACTCCCCAGTGAGCATGGAGCTGACAAGGGGCTCGGGCTCAACATGGGGCTCAATGCTGGGCTCAACCCCAGGACCCTGAGATCATGACCTGAGCTGAAGTCAGATGCTTAACTGACTGAGCCACTCAGGCGCCCCTCAAACCACATCTTATCACTCCTACTCCTTCACACCTACCAGACTGACTACGACTAGGAAAGTTGGTCAATCCAGGTCCTGGAGAAAATGTGGAGCATCAGGAACTGCCATCTACTGCTGATGGTAACATGAACTGGTACAACCACTTTGAAAAAAAAGTTTGGCCTTACCTAACGAAGATTAATATGCATGCTTTCTATCAACCCACAATTCCACTTCTGTGTTAAGTATCCCAGACAAACTGCTGCCCACGGCGGGACAGGCGACAGGCACAGATGTTCTTAGCAGGGTTGCTAGGGAGATCCAGGGCCTGAGGGAGGAAGAGAGGCTCTCAGGGCACAAAAGGTAAGGTGACATTCAGCTCAAGGGTTGATGTAGGCTGGTGCCTCTAATACCACACCCAGGGTGTCTGCAGCAGGTGGGGGGGCAGGGGTTGAATAGTAGTTCCCCAAAAGACATGCGCATGTCTTGAAACCTGTGAATGCGATCTTATTTGGAAAAAGTCTTTGAAGATGTAGTTAAGTTAAAGATCTGGAGAGGAGATCGGTCAGGATAATCTGGGTGGGCCCTAAATTCAGTGATAAGCAACCTTGTAAGAGATAGATAGAAAAGAGACACAGGGAGAGAAGGGGAAGGTCATGTGAAGACAGAGGCAGGGACTGGAGCGATACAGCCACAAGCCATCAAGCAAGCAACACCTGGAGCCACCAGAAGCTAGACAAGGCAAGGAAGGACCCTCTCCTGGACCCTTTAAAAGGGGAGTGTGGCCCTGAGGACATTTCGATTACAGACTTCAGGTCTCCAAAACTGGGCGAGAATAAATTTCTGTTGCTTTAAACCATCCCATCTGTGGACATTTGCTAAGACAGCTACAGGAAAATAACAGTGTCTCTCTTGCCTCACTGTAGCCCCACCTCTGTTGTCCAAAAGAGTAAAAAGAGGAAACAATCCTAATGTCCATCAACAGCAGAATAAATTGTGGCGTTATCTTGCAATGGAACATTATAGCTGAATGAATGAACTGCAACGACATGGGTCCATTTGAATGAATCTCAAATGTTGAGTGAAGGAGCAAGCCAGAGAAAACTATAAGTATGATTCCATTTATATACATTTCAAAAGGAAACAATGTTATTATCCACGCACAGATAGTAAAGCTATAAAGAAAAGCAAGTGATTAACCAAAACAGTGATTATTTCTGGGAGGGAGGGACAGGTGATTGGGAAGAAGCACTCAGTATATAAGGTTGTGGGATCTAAGCTGGTTGCTGGGTAAAGCAGTATTTCTTCTATTGTTCCTCTTTATACTCTACATGTACCTTATATAGATTTTGTGATATCTTTGATATAATTTATAATCAAAATTAATTAACAAAGAAAGTATAGGCTTATGGAAATTAACCCAGTGTGCTGTTTCTTCTCAGATGAAAGAGTCCTTAAGACCTGGGCTAGCGAGGTCAGAAGTCACTCAGTCAGGGGCTCCTGGAGGGCGCAGCGGGTTAAGCGTCTGACTCTCGGTTTCGGCTAGGGTTGTGACCTCAGGGTCGTGAGATGGAGCCCTGCCCTGGGCTCTGCACTCAGCAGGGAGTCTGCTTGAGATTTTTCTCTCTCTCTTCCCCTCCCTTTGTCCCTCCGCATACCCCGGACTCATGGTCTTTCTCCCTCTCTAAAAAAAATAAAAAATAAAAAATCATTCAGCCAGGCACAGACACATCTGCACCAAACTCCGAGGAGGGCCAATAGTGTGCTGGGCTTTGGGCTGCAAAATCTGTAGGGAAAGATGGTGAGAGCTCAGCCAAGAGAGGGAATGTGCGCTGACTCATTTGCAAAATTAATTTGCAAACTGAAATGTATTTAAGGGCAAGGACATTTTTGCTACCCAAAGCCTGAAAGCTTTAGGTGATTGATAAAGAAATAAATCTACCAACTGGATAAATGCCATCCAGTGAAAGATGGAGGATTGAGCACATGTATTTAACATTCCAAAGATGGGATTTTTTTTTTTTTTTGAAATACATAAACCCAGAAGGACAACAGCAAAACAAAGCAAAACAAAACAATATCCCAGTACCAACAAGAAAAAGAAAGCAAGAGTACACATCTCTTGATGAAGACTGAGTAAAGTACAGAATTGTTGAATCAATATATTGTACACCTAAAGATAATATAACACTGTATGCTAACTATACCGGGAAAGAAAGAAATGAAGAGTTAAAAAAAAAGAAGGAAGGAAGGAAGGAAGGGAAAACGAAAACTGGAAAGCAGATGGATGAGTGGTCATTAATTTAGCAGGCTGAATCCCAAGTATCTCTGGAAGTGGGGCAAAGGTGGAGCCTAAGGGCTGGAGAATGGGTTGAAAGGCTGTTGGCAGTGTGGCCAGACTCCATTCCCTCCCATTCACCTTGCAGTCCTGGGCCTGCCCCTCCCTGAGGCTGGCCCCCGGGACGCTGGAGGTTTATTCTCTGAAGAGGGTCTCTTTCCTGAGGGCAGCAACTCAGTTGACAACAGTGGGATTTAAATCAATGTTTACATACCCTGTGCAGAGACACCCCCAGCCCTCTGCCCCGCATGGGTTCCCCAGAAGGCTGGCAGCCAGGTAAGCTAAGTGTAGTAATTAGTTCCCTGAAGAGCTCAATACTTGTCAGCTCTCATTACTGTGTCATTAGTATGTCTCTCTCCTTCTCTGGGGTCTACCGCGGAGGGCCAGGACTGGAGCCCAGACATCCACCCAGACCTTCCAAGCCCAAAGTCTTCCACATTTTCCCAATGGCTCCCCCAACTCGGTCAGACACTCCACTCTGACCTCACCCCCCATCCTTACCTACCCCCCTTTCCCAATTCCAACAATAAAATATGCTGGTCGAATTAGTTGGCATCCCCTCAAACAGGTTGAGGGCCTGGCTACCCTTCTCTGCCCTTGGTTAGCTCAACTCAGACTCCCTCACCCATGCTGCTCTGGACCACAGGGGATTCCTCCCTCACCTTCTTCCAGCCTTACACTGGGAGAGGGTTTTCTGGAAATTTGGGGGAGATATGAGGAGTCCCCAAGGGTCTTAAAACCACAGGGCAGAGTCTGATCTTCACGGGCCATTCCTGAAAGCTCGCTGGTCATAGCCAGGGTGTAGGTGATGGGTATCCATTCCCCCAAGCCAGGGAGAGATCAAACAACTACTTTAAGACCCTTGAAGGAGAAGAGAAAAGGCAGCAGCAGCTTGTGTGTCTTCTAAACCTGACATGAAAACCTCCATGTCCCCTGCTCATGCCACCCCATTGCTGCCAGCACCAGATGAGGGTTCAACTGTGTCGAAGAGCCTTCTGAGAGGTATGGCAATGAAGCCGTTTCACAGAAAATGCAGCGGCCTCCAGACTATTGGGAGGCCAGGAATAGCGTTCGGATGGTTCACCGGCCTGCGCAGCATGGGGGGCACCCGGGCCCAGCTAACCTGTCTCAAGGGTTTCACTGGGACTGTTGGCCCCTGCCCTCCGAGTCACAGATCTGCCTGAGCGGTCTGCTCCGTAAGTCGGTAGGGCCCTGACTGACTTAGCATCTCACAACAGAGACCCCATAATGAGTGAGGAAAAAAAGAGCAGAAATACTCGTTAGAAACCCAAGAGGAATTCTAAAAAGATCCACACCCACCCCCTCCCTGCTCCAACCCCAACTGTCATCAGCTCAAGCCACAAAGCCTTCATCCCTGGGGAGCCCCCACCGCTATTCTTCCCTGCGGGTCCCACACAGCCGGGACAAGAAAGCATTCCTTTCGGTGGGCCAGGAGGAAGTGGGCCCAGCCCTGCCAAGCAGGAGGGGAAAAGGATTCCATTCCTATTGTTCTCACCCAGACTGCCCAACAATGGAAGAAGGAGCAGGAGGAAGGAGGCGCCCCTTGAGACTCTGTCGGACCTGCTCGAGCAGCACTAACTGGGTCCAACCTCCCAGTTGTCAGTTGTGTCTTCTCCCTCCCTCCCTCTCTTCCCTAGATTTCCTACACCCCTCTCCTTCCTGCCCCGCACCCCCCCACCCCCTGTGTCTTCAGTGTTCAGGCTGGGGACAGGGGGACCATGCACCAGCCCCAAGGCCGCCACCTGTGGCTGGCCCTTGCTTGCTTCTCAGGCTCTCTGCAGCATTCTTTCCTGCATCCCATAGCCACAACCAAGAGTTAAAATCTGGACCTGACCCCAGTCCTTAGGCTACACACACACACACGCGCACGCACACACACACACACAGAGCGTGAGTTTCTCATCAAAATCAGTTTCTTCCATTATAGTCATCAACCCCATACACTCACAGGCCAGGCGTGTGATAGCTAAGGGTAGGTGACAAATGACCAATAATCATTTGTGCCAGGTACTGGGGATATGGCAGTGAATGAAACAAAGATTGCTGTCCTTATGAAGCTTATGTCCTAAGAGGCAGTTCTTTCCTTGCTTTCTGCTCTCACCTGTGTGCCAGGTCTATGTGGCAAAAAAAAATGCCCCTCTCGGCAATGCAAGCCAGGAGTGCTATAATATGGTATAGTAGTTAGGAAGAGGGTTTTTGCAGCTAACTAGAACCGGGTTCAAGGCCTGTTTCTACCCATTTGCAAAATGTATAGCCATAGGAAAATGTTTCTTAGCCTTCTGAGTGTCCTCATCTGTAAAATGGGGTTTTATTACTGAGATAACCATTACTGTTTAGGGTAACAGTTAATTATCACAGGGATTGTTATGAGGATCCAATGAAAAAAGGCATGTCAAGGGCTTGGCCCAGAGTCAGGCATGTAATAAATAAATGCTCAGTAAACATCAGGTGTCATCATGGGGCCATTCCTCCTGGGGGAAGCTGTCTACAGGAAGGAATCTCTGTCCTGGTTTACAATATACTTAACAGAAGTCCCATTTGTCCTGATTGCTCCCTTTTCTGCAACATCTGATTGTGAGCCAGCTCCCAAACCAGACGTTCCTTGGGCTGCTTATTTCCCATTTGTCCATATGCTCACCACAAATGCAGAGGAACCTCTGGCTGACGCTCACACTTAGGAGTTATAATCGCAACCTTGAGGCCAATTCATAGAGTCAGGGGATGGGACCCAAGTGCAGACAAACTCTCCTTATGTTTCAGATATCTGAGGTCTTAGAGAAGAACAAGCCAGGAAGGTTTTTCATTATGTCATTGGGCTACCTGAGAGGACTCTTCCCGAGCTACCAAACCAAGAGATAACTCACATCAGCTATCACATTTCCTCACATCTCATCAGCTCTCTGTGTACACGAGTCCATTGTGTTGGGACAAAAATACAGGTCCCATCTTGAGGAGCTTCCCAAAAGGGAGAACACAAGATGTCTGAAATCAGGGCGCCTGGGTGGCTCAGTTGGTTGGGCGACTGCCTTCAGCTCAGGTCATGATCCTGGAGTCCTGGGATCGAGTCCCGCGTTGGGCTCCCTTTTCAGCGGGGAGTCTGCTTCTCCCTCTCCCGCTCCCCCCTCTTGTGCTCTTTCTCTCTCTCAAATAAATAAATAAAATCTTTAAAAAAAAAAAAAGATGTCTGAAATCATTCACTGAACATAGTATATGCAGGACCAGGGTGAGGACTGTTAACCATATTGCTGCAAATAAATCTTGCCCACAAATGATGTCTACCTCTTCGTGTCTGCAGGGAGAGTGGGAAAACCATTCTCAGAGTAGACACACAAAAAGGCCCTGAGTTTATACACCCAGCTTCTCCAAAGGTGTTAAGTCCTAGTCTCATCTGTGGGTCGTTTATACAGATATTAGAAGACTCAATGAAACATCTGAGGAGAACATCATCTAACCCTATTGTCTTACACAAATGTGCTTTCTGAGTCCTTCTCACCACAAACTTGATTTAATGAAGTCCAGTGCTGCACACAGCATCCTGCTAAGTGTTACCACATTTTTTTTGCCTGTTGTCATTATACCTCTGACATTTAAAGAGGTTCTGTTGAGCTCTGAGGCTCCTAGACACAAAGAGTAGAGAAAAAGGGGGCACAGCCAACATTTTTCTTGGTTTGTTGGTCTGAGAATCTGGGGCAGGCCAAGATATTGCAGGGTATAAGTCAGATTTCTCCATGTGTGTGTTGGGGGGTGGAGGTGGACAAGCAGTGCTCACTTGTCCTTCTGTGTACACTAGTCCACGGGAATGGGGGCTCAGTACCAGCTCAGAGGTCCCCAAAGTGACTGGTCTGAGGTGAACACACAATGACCTCCAGAAGGGATAGGACTACGTCTGTTTTACTAATTACGACAGCCCTTGGAGCCTAGCAAAACAGTTGGCACATAGTAGACCCTGCATCAATCAGAGTCTGGAGAGGCAATAAGTACTATACTCAAACTGGATCCATGAATAGTTTAATGAAGGTTCTATTTACAAACCTAAAGGAAAGTAACGAGGGATGGTGCAGTGTCCCAGGGCGAGCCATAGTGCGGGATCCTTCACAGGGGTCAGAGGAGGGAAGAGTGCCCACCCATGGCAGACCAGCTCACTGTCTCACCTCTCTCCAGTCCCCTGCTGGTGCTTCCAACTGGCTAAACCAAACCAAAAACCAGGGAAGTGGGGCCCAGGTGCAGTGGTCCACCCTGTCTAGCCCTTCAAGTCACAGAGCAGGGCAGAGAAGGGAGAGGTTGGATCTAGAGGGGCAAACAGAAGACATCCAGCCCTCATATGAATTTTCTTTCTTTTTTTTTTTTTAAAGATTTTATTTTTTATTTATTTATTTGAGAGAGAGAGAATGAGAGAGAGCACATGAGAGGGGGGAGGGTCAGAGGGAGAAGCAGACTCCCCGCCGAGCAGGGAGCCCGACGAGGGACTCGATCCCGGGACTCCAGGACCACGACCTGAGCTGAAGGCAGTCGCCCAACCAACTGAGCCACCCAGGCGCCCCCTCATATGAATTTTCTGGTTGACTGAGAAGCCAGCCTCTGACCAAGGATGAAGCTAATAGGGAAAGAAGCCAAAGGATGTTCCTCTGAGTTATTGCCGTTTGTGGGCAAAGTCAACTCACTGAGTCCTTATGCACTAAGCACCGGATTAAGGGCATGACCTAAATGATCTTACTTAATCTTTACAACATCCCTATGAGGTAAGCACTATTGTTATCTCCATTTTATTTTTGTTTTATTTTTAAAAATATTTTATTTATTTGTCAAAGAGAAAGAGAGAGAGAGAGAGTACAAGCAGGGGGAGCTACAGAGGGAGAAGGAGAAGCAGGCTCCCTGCTGAGCAAGAAGCCTGATGCGGGACTCGATCCTGGGACCCTGGGATCATGACCTGAGCTGAAGGCAGATGCTTAATGACTAAGCCACCCAGGCGCTCCCCCTTATCTCCATTTTGAGGAGGAGAAAAATGAGTCTCAAAAGGTTTTTGTAATTAGCTCAAGGCCCATACTTATTAAATGAAGGAACAGGATTCAAGTCTAATCCTACTTCTCTATTTTTATTTCCCAACTTTTCATTATGAAAATTTTTAAACAAACATTGAAAAAATAAAACAAGGAGCATTCTTAAATTAGCCACCTACATTCGACAATTGTAAATATTTTGTCATATTTACTTTATATGTATATAAAATTACCAGATTTTTATTTAGAAAAAACATAAAATAAGGGGAAAATATTCCCTCATGCATCTTCCAAAATAATGGCATTCTCCTCATAATCAGCCTCTTATCACACCTAAGAACATTAACACCACTTTCCTAATAGCAAGCAAAGTAGTTTAGAGCCAAATTTTTCTAGTATTCCCTAAAACATCTTTTTACTTTCATTCTTTATTTGCAACATGAACCAATTAAAGTTTGTACAATGCATGTGGTCATCATATATTTTTAGTCTCTCTTAATCTAGAACTGCCCCCACCCAATTTTTTTATTTAAATGACAGTGGCTTTCTGAAGAGTCCAGACCTGATATCTTACTGAACATTCCATATTCTCAATCTGTCTGTTTCTTCATGATGTCATTTAAATTGTCCCTGTATCCCTCTTATTTCTGTAAACTGGAAGGAGAGGTTGCATTGTATTCAGGTTAAACATGTTTACTAAAAGTGCTTTCCAGGTGATGCTGGTCACTCCTACTGCATCTCCTCAGGGTGCCTCTGATCGCAAGAGACCCTCAGCACCTGCACTCTTACCCGCCAATCAAGGGCTCGTTCCCCAGCCAGGGGAGAGACAAGCTTTCCTGCCCTTAGAAAAATCCAGACTGGGGAATTCCTCACTGACCATTGTCTGCAAAAGAGAATAAAAATCTGCGGAAAAGAAACAGGACAAAAATGGAGGACAGATGGCCTTGCCTTTGGTCTCGACACAGTGGTAACATACCTCATTTTCCAATACTCCAAGGAGAAGGACAACGCCCCACTGTGAAGCATGAACGTGTAGACGTGTGCTTCATTCAGAGGGGAACTGCCCCCCAGGCCAGCAATCCCTTATTCACCACCAAGGATGTTTGCCTTTCTTATGTGGCCACCTTTGCCCATCAAGTTAGGTTCTTATTTTGGTCAAGGACAGCCCTGTTCCAAGAAATAAAAATCCACTCCAGGTAACCTAAGTGAAAAAGGAAATAAGGAAATGGGTACATAAACACACAGACTCCTGGGGACCCCAAACAAAGAGCTGTCCAGCTCCTCTCAAACTATACCCAGAAAAATACACTAGATATGTTTGGGGGTGACTGGACAGCACACAACCTCCCATGGGCTCTAAAAGCCTGGTTTTCAGTATACCCTCCTTTAGCCATTGGAATCCACCCCAGTCCGGTGAGATTCTGCCTCCCAGGAATTTGGAACTGCAACTAAGAGATGTGGGTCTCTCCTAGTTCCTAGAATTAAGGCCGTGTGACTTCAGTAAAGCTGAGAAAGCCACGGAGTGAATAGTGAAGTTGCCCCACAGAAAAGCCAGGGGTGTGTCACAGGGTCCTGAACAAAGGAAATTGGCACTGCCCACAGGCCTCTCCGTAAGAGACCCCACTTCCTTCCACTACATCACCTTTCTGGCTTCAGCCAGCTTGTAATGAGTCTGTGTAACCTGCCACTAAATTGACTTGACCGGACAGTAGCATACCAGGGCAGGGCAGGGGAGTCGTCTGCCCCCGTGGGGAGGAATACTTTGTCACTGACATGGTTTAGAGTTGCCGGTGTATGGCAAGCGGTCCTTTGCCTTGGTTTCATTCTTGACTTTTTCATCGTCTAAAGACAATGCACCCCCTTACTGCCCGCGAGGGATGACTGGAGGGCTCAAAACCATCCTGCTCTTTGGACACCACTGTGACTAAGTCAGAGAGGACCGAACCGGCAGAGTTTGGGAAAGATTGTTTAAAGCTTTTGTTTCCCCCCGATTCCTAGGTCTTAGTTCAAATGTGCTTCTGGAGGGAGCCTCTGACAAGAATTCCCAAGAGGCCTGAAGTTTTCCCTCTGGCCAGTCTGAAGAGGGGCATAAGACAGGCTCTGCCCGTGGGAAGCTCAGCCCTGGGCATCAGCAGGGCCAGAGCGTGAGACGTCTACCTGTCCACAGCTCCAGCTAAGCATGTCTCCAGAGGCCACATCTAACACCCGATCGTGGATTTTCCTCATGCAAGGAAGATGGCTGGTGTCTTCCTCCTCCTCCTTCTTCAGGCATTCGCTCTTCTGTTTACTCAACGAAATCCAGCTCTTTAAAGGAAGGGAGGGTCAAAGATGGCAGCCCAGAAAGCTTCCTGGTGAAGAACTCATACACAAGACCTCGAGACGCAATCCAAGTGTTGCCCCCTTTCCCAGAAACATTCCAAGAATATCTGCCTGTTCGCAGGCCTGTGGGGGTCTCCCCGAGAGAGGAGATGAAAGCTATCCCACAGAAGCAGGGCTGCCGAATGGTTAAGAACTGGTGTCTGGCCTGGCTGTCTGCTTCACCCTGTAACAGACAGTCCCTTTAGGCAGCTTATGAGATCTTAGCCTCAATTTTTTAAAAACCAACTTTATTAAAGCATGATTTACATATCACAAAATTTGCCCATGTTAAGTGTACAATTTAATAATCTTTAGTAAATTTACTAACTTGTGCAACCAGCACCATAACCTAATATTAGGACTTTTCTATGACTTCGTTACATCTCTTATGCCCATTAACAGTTAACCCTCATTCCTACCCTTAGCCTCAGGCAACCACTAATCTACTTTCTGTGTCCATAGATTTGCCATTCTGGATATTTCACATAAATGGAATCATGCAACATATGGCCGTTTGTGTCTGGCTTCTCTCATTTCGCATGTATCAGGACTCCCTTCCTTTTTATTGCCAAATAATATTTCACTGTATGCAATATGTGTATATTTATCCATTCATCAGTTGATAGACATTTGAATTAGTAGTTTGGGGCTAGTATACACAGTGCTGCTATGAACATCTGTGTCTAAGTTTTTGTGTGGACACGTTTTCAGTTCTCTTGGGTATGTACCTTGGGTTGAAAGTGCTAGGTGGTATGGTAAATTGATGTCTCACTCTTTAAGAAACTACCAGGCTGGGAGCCTGGGTGGCTCAATCAGTCAAGCATCTGCCTTCTGCTCAGGTCCTTATCTTAGGGTCCTGGGATCAAGTCCCACATCGGGCTCCCTGCTCGGTGGAGAGTTTGCTTGTCCCTCTCCCTCTAATCCTCCTCCCCGCTTGTGCTCTCTCTGTCTCAAATAAATAAATAAATGAAATGAAGAAGAAGAAAGAAGAAGAAGGAAGAAGGAAGAAGGAAGAAGAAGAAGAAGGAAGAAGAAAGAAGAAGAAAGAAGAAAAAGAAGAAGAAGAAACAACCACCAGGCTGTTTTCCAAAATGGACTCTGCCTCGATTTTACCATCTGCAAACTCAGTATGCTGAGTCCCCACAGTGCACGCAGTGAGGTCTGAAGGAGTCAAGGCATGTATAGTACTTCACAGTGCCGGGCTCATGGCAAGTGCTCAAGAAATGCTACGTACTCCAGCTAGTGGAGTTAGCTCCTGATTACTTGACTAATTCTTCCTCTCAGGCAAGGAATGTGTCTGATCTGAGTCTTTATCTCCGGACCTAGCAGAGTCCCAGAAACTCAAATACAGGGCGGAAGGGTCGCATGCTGTCCCAGAGGCAGACAGTGCCATGGGGAGGGGATGGGGGGATGATTCTAGCGGAGTGCATCAGGCATGATACTCTCCGCACTTCAAGGTGAAGTGTCCAAAATACCTCACCTTGGACTGAATCCTGGGGCCCTTTATTTTCTTCTGGCACAGAGGAAGAATGATGGGGGACACTTTCTGCCTATTTTCTCTGTTCCCTGCAAAGCCAGGAGAATGACTTCCAAGGGCATCCAAACTGACAGTTCTGTCCAGTATCAAATCCCTCCCCACTACCCTCTGCCCACCAAGACTAGGAACAGGCACCGGGATGCCCTCCATGGGGCTGGGCGACAGGCCTTAGAACTCACTGCTTCCCTCCTTAATAACACTTCAGCTCCTTCCCACCCACCCTCCATGCCCCAGGCCCTAGCCTCTGTACCTCTGTCTTGTGTTGAGCTCCCTCACAGCCCTTCTGTCCCCAGGATTCCCATTCTATGCAGGCCTGTGTGCACGACAGAAAGCCCGGGGGGGGGGGGGGGGGGGGCGGGTGGTGATGGTGTGGTGGCAGGCAGCCAGGTGAATCAGGTTCACTGCGGGGCATACTCTCTGCTGGCCTTGCCCTTGCTCTCCTCCTGTGCCACTCACAAGAGCAGAGGTAGAGCAGAAAACCAAAGAGCTGAAGCCTGAGCCCACCGATACAGGAAGGCCCCCAGCCTGATTTACAGGGGGCCTCGGTCCCAATGCACCCAAGTCGCTCTCCACCAGGCAGCGGCACCAAGAGCATTCCAGCCACCAGCAGTCATACCTGCACCTCTATCTCTCACGTCTGCTGCAAGCTCACTCCCCATCGGTCCCAGCAGTAGGAAACCTGCTCTGGCTGCGGGGTGGGGGGTGGGGGGTGGGGTGGAGGACACACTTCCTATCCCAGAGAGCAATTTCAAAATCAACACATGGCCAACCCAACAGCAAGCCAAAGGCATGTTTAAGGAAATCAGTGGAATGTATGTAATTAATTAAAGGGCAAGTCTCAAAGCAGACTAAATACTGGAAGTCAGGAACCGGAGCCCAAGTCCCTTCATGATCGGAAAGGGGAACTTCCCGATTTGATTGCAGAAAGCAATTTACTTCAATTAGCAGTGACATAAACAGGGTGATTGCTTAATAGGAGTACCGAATCTCTCAAATATAAACAGCCTGAATTGCATCCCTTACCATTATATTAGCAGAATGGGATTGCTTTTCCCAAGACAGGTTTGATTAACCCTTTAGGAGCCACCCCCTCCCAAGGAGAGAACTTCATATCTCTTCTAAGGTCTTTACACAGTGGTCCTAACATTTGTGGCACATTTGATTCATATGAGTCAATTTGCTTGTTGCTTTCATGATATTTCATGTCAGGGGATATGCTTTATTATGTCCATTGTAAAATATGGGGAAAACGAAGCTCAGAAATTTTAAGGGTGTGATCTTTTCTTTTCTTTTTTTTTTTTTTAAGATTTTATTTATTTGACAGAAAGAGAGACAGCAAGAGAGGGAACACAAGCAGGGGGAGTGGGAGAAGCAGGCTCCCCGCTGAGCAGGGAGCCTGATACAGGGCTTGATCCCAGGACCCTGGGATCATGACCCAAGCCGAAGGCAGACGTTTAACCGACTGAGCCACCCAGGTGCCGCTCAAGGGGGTGATCTTTTCAAATACAAATCCAATCGGGTCATTCCCCTGCTTAACTTAAAACCCTCCAAAGGCTTTCAAACTCTATTATGACCTCAAAAACTGTTCAAGATCTGCCTCCTAACTACTCCCCCTACCTCAACTCAAACCACTCTCCCACTGGCTCACCACATTTTACATTCTGTGGCCGTGGCCATGGCCTATTCCTCAAGCACGGCAAGACTTTCCCACCTCAAGGCCTTTGCACTTGGCTGTTCTATCTACCAGGAATGTTCTTCCTTCATTTCTGTGTAGATAGGACGTCTTGCCACCAGGTCTCAGGTCAAACATCACCTCCTTGGAGAGGCCTGCTCCGTCTGCCCATCTTTCCCACTCCCTTTGGCTTTGGACCAGACACTTAGCCAAAGTTATTCTGTTGACTGATGATTTATCTCTTGTCCGTCCACCCCCACCCCAAGCTCCATGAGAGCAGAGATCTTGTCTCCTATCTTGTTCAATGCACATGGTCAAGCACACAGTAGGTAGACAGAAAATATCTGCTTAATAAAGGAAGCATAATCCCTTTTCTATAGATGAGAAAATTGAGGTTCAAAAAGTTAAGCCCCTTCATAAGGTCAAATAGGTGGCAAATTGCAGAGCTGGGGTTCAGACAGCTTCTTCCCACACAGCTCTACTACACAGCCCTTTTGACTTATTGAGAAGCCTCCATTCCCCTCATCTACACTCCCCCCCAACATTCTCACCATAACCACCCCAACCCCAAGAAGCAGGCACCCATGCAACCAGCTGAGAGAGCACCATAACCACAGCCCCAGAGCCAAATCTCTTCTTCCTACTGAAATTCCCTCCATCATTGGTATGTCAGTATTGGTGCTCCTCAGTTGGGCAATGTCTTCATTCCAAGAATGTAAACTCTGCAAGTTAAAGACCTCAAGACCTTCTTCCTTTGGCTCCCCACCTGCAAGGACTGAGGTTATGAACCGGGCTCCTCTTCAGAAATGCACTCCAGCCCAAGGAATGTGGAGACCATGGAAAAACTGTTTGGAGGAGCTTAAGCTTCCCGGTGACTCCCACCCACCTACAGTCAAATCCCACCCTTGGCCCAGGCTCACACACAACCATTGAGTGGGGGCCATCTGGGCCTCATCCTAGGCTGGCTGTAAACTGGAAAGGGAAGACTGTGGAAGCGGAGAAGTGGTCAGGAGGAGGCCTGAGATTGGGTGAAGGTTGTGAAAAAAAATGAGGACAAGAACCCCAGCTTTAGGCTGGGGGGAGTGGGACTATGAGCATTTCCCTGTGGCCAGGCAGCTGGGGTGGGGGCTGCCTGGAAAGCAGGGATCTTCCCCCTACCACTGCCCCCTAGATGTCAGCCGACTTTGGGTCTCAGGGTCTTCATCTAGTCCCTCTGCCCTGTCACTCGCGGGAGGTCAAGTACAGCTGTCGTCAACCATCCCATTCTCCCTGCTCATTCCCTGTGTGACCTTGAGGGGCTTTAGCCCTTCTGAGGCCACTTTCTGCTTGATAAGGAGATTACAATATTCACCCTGCCTAGTGGCAGTGTTTCAACAGCTTTAAATAAGGTAATGAATGGGAAAATGGCCTGGAAAGTGTAAAATATAAAAGTACACTAAGGGGATATACTGTAGTTGAAGCCTAAGAAAGGGATTTGAACATTTACTGACCGTCTCCTGCCCAAGTTGTGGTTCCCTATGTCCCATGTTTAGGAGAAACTGGGGCTCTTGAGGCTGACAGAGCCCCTTGCCTCCCACTACTAAGCACTGAAGCCTAGATGTTAACCATTGTCTTTGCTGTGTGTAGGCACTGTGCTTAGACCTGATCCAGCATCCTGGGGAGAGAGTAGTCTAGCTCAGGCCCTGAATGTGGGGTGAGGCACAGGGTACAAGATGAAGATGAAGATGGAGAAGAGGCAGGGTCACAGGGCCTCCCAGGCCCAGGAAAAGTTTTTTGTGTTTTTGTTTTTTAGATCTATTTATTTATGGGGGGGAGGGGAGGAGGGAGAGAGAGAGGGAGAGAAGCAGACTCCCCACTGAGCACGGAGCCTGACTCAGGGCTTAATCCCACAACCCCAAGATCATGACCTGAGCCAAAATTAACAGTTAGACCCTTAACGGACTGAGCCACCCAGGCGCCCCAGGAAAAGGGTTTTTATGATTTGGTTCCAAATTACAATAAGCACTGAAAGGTCAACATCTCTAAAAGCACCCCTGGAAGCGAGAGGAGGTGGCCCAGTGGGCAGGAGGGGCCGGGATGGGGTTGGAAGAGCATGGAGCCAGAGGGAAGAGGATAGATTTGAATTCAGAACAAACTTCAAAGCTGGAACCCACAGGACCTGCTAGGTGTGGGCCATGACGACCAAGAGAGAAGGACTACTGGTTGAAAATGCTTTGCAAAAAAGTAAAACAAAATTCCACAGCCTCCTGCTTTGCTGCAGACACTTAGAAGATTCAAGGAGATTCCCAAACCTAGTGGATAAACGTGGAAAAACTCTTGCAAACAAGTTTCATGCATGCCCTCAGGGAACAGGAATGTATGGCGCCCCTACCCTGACTGGCTAGAGCCATCTGCTTCTTTCTGTAATTAAGCTCCTCTCTGTGCCCTTCCCTGTTAATTATTCCCAGCCTCCTGGGTGGGACAGAATGTTTACTGGAGATTCCGGTCAGGCACTGTCTTCAGAAATGCCTCTGGGTGGCTTTCCTCAGGCTCTGGCGCCAGCTTTGGGCCTCAGAGCCTCATACTCCCCCTTGACCATCAGGAGGGATGACTGAGTCCAATGTGAGGTGATACAATGTTTCCGAAGGAGCGCAAATACCACCTCCTCCATGACGCCTGCCGTGACTACTCTAAAATAAGAATTCCACCTCCTCATTATTCATCTCTTTACCCAGAGCACTCATAGCAATTATCAAAATTTGTAATTAACAATGACTCATTTGATTTACTCCGCCATCCTTAGCCCACCAGGTTGGGCTTTCCTGAGGATAGGGAACATATCTACCTACTCAGGCTGCATCTGCAGTCCCCCAGCACATGGCTATCACCCAGCAAGTGGTTTCTAAGTATTTTCCCACTAAATTCAAGACACATGACCAGGGCTTTGAAAGCCCCCAACAAGCCTTCGCTCTTGTGGTCTCTCTCAAACCCCAGAGGTCTGACTGCCAGGGACAGCACCTGTCCCCGCCACAGAGATTCCTCTCTTCTCTTCAGGCGCCCCAGGGTTTTGTTCTCAGGGGGACTTAGGCCAGCGGCAGCCACATGTACCATGTCACTGAGGTCAGAGAAGTTACTGAACAGGCAGAAGCCAGGCTTTGCTTGTTAAAACGATGGCATGCAAAGCATCACTGCAGGTGTAAGTTGACCAGTCCAGGATTCTGTGTGCTGGCCATATGCCAGGCACAGGGCTCCACACTGGAACACAGTGGACAAGACCAACATGGTCCTTCGACCCCACCTCCCCCACCTCCAGGCCCAGGAAACCCCAGGAACGAAAGGTTTGTACCCTAGCCTTGTGGCTCATTAACTACATGACCTGGAGCACATGACCTGTCTAAGCCTCATTTCTTCCCCCACAGAACAAGATTGTGTCCTCACCCCACAGGGTTGTTATGAGGATTAAATTAGATGATGAGGAGGATAACGGCTAACATTTTTTGAGCTCTTTCCTAGTGCCAAGCCCTGTGCTAAGAACTTGTCGGCATGATCACATTTAATCTTCCTCACAACCTCATCAGGAGGGCTGTTACCACCCCCATTTTCAGAGACAAGGACAGGCAGGTTACCCCACTGCCCAATGTCACCCAACCACTAAGTGGTAGAGCTGGAACAAGACCCAGCCCTTCCCACTGCAGTATACGCTCCAACCTACCGCCTTACCCACCCCCATGTGCTTAACTTGGTGTCTGGTAGGCAGTAAGTGCTCTGATTTAGCAGCTGGAGGCTCCCCATACAAGGCTGCCTCAGCTCTGACAGTTCTTCAGCACTGGCCTGGGATTTCCCAGCAGTCAGACCTTCCCAATCCCACTCCTGTCCCAAGTTCCCAGTCGGCCTCCTTATAAAAGCTCAGATTGGAACAACGCTGGCTGGAAGGCTGGCCTTCCCTGTCATCTCCCCAGCCGCCCGATCGCTGTGGGCCACCCACATCTGAGCCTCCTGGAAGCAGCTAAGTGGCCAAGTTGCCTCAAGAAACTAATTTGTGCTCTCCCTCTCCCCTTTACCCTCCCCGCAGGACAAGCCTGAAGCAAAACAGCAGGGGCCTAGAAGGCAGCTCCAGGTATCCCTGCAACAAGCACAACTCACTTCCAAAGAAAATGATAGTATGAGATCATTCATGATAATATTTAGCTCCCAGAAAAAACCGCTGCAAGTCCCATCCAAACCACAGACAGCTTTGGCAGCCCCAGTATCCTCTTACAGTTACATAAGCTTTGCAGAGAAATAAATACCAACTCATCTCGAAGGAATTTTAAGGGCTAATAAACCTTAACCAGTCTGTGCAGAAAGGGCTCCTTCCGAGGGAGGGGAATGCGGTTTTAGAGAGGAAGGACTGAGAGGGCTCTGGGGCAGGACAGAGAGGCCTCATAAGCCTGGCTGCAGGGACGTTCCTCAGAGAGGCTCAACCCCACAGCCTCACTTGTGGGGTACACACCTCCAAGGCCAGTCATGCCCCTGGCCACCGCCTCCCTATACACCATCTGAACCCAGTTAACTCTTACAGGTAGTGAGTTTCCTGTCACTGGAGGTGTTCAAACATAAACTGCATGGCTCTAAGAGACCTAGTTCTAGGATTTTATTGCTCTATCACGGTTGTCAGCTGTAGGAACGCACTCGTGGCAGCAACAAAAGGCAGGATAGCCAGAGACTGAAGACCTGTAATCTGGTGTTAGCTGGGTGACCTTGGACAAGTTGCTTCACCTTTTTGAGCCCTGTCAGATAGAAATAACAATTTTTCTCTCCTGCCTGCCCCACCTGATTGTTAGAAGAGGCAGATAATTTGCAGGTGTATGAAAATGCCTTTGCAAATCCCAAAATGCTTCGCAGTGAGCTGCTACAGACTCATGAGACACTAAGCAGAGACAGTGGCCACCTGCCTGGGGTGATAGGAAAAGCACCAACAACCCAGACTGACCATCATTCCTTGCGTGTCTGAGGCAGGTTCGTCCAGTATCCTGTGTTTTCTGGGGGAAGCAGATCAAGTATGTCGGGTTAGTAAGACCATAACTGGGAGCCAGATTCCCTGGGTCTGAATCCTGGATTTGCCATTCACTAGCTGTGTATCCTCAGGCCACTCACTTGACCTCTCTGTGCCTCACGTTCCTTACTTCAAATGGGCATAATAATAGTACCTATCTTAGAGAGGTATAAGAATTAAGTGAAGTACCAAGAGCTTAGACGGTGTCTGACCAAAAGTTGCTGTTGTTATTGGTAGTATCTTAGCTAGCTAATTAATTCACTACCTGTCACTGAGCAGGAAGACCAATCCTAAGGGAGAGAATACGAGATGAGTACATTTTGAAAGGAATGACGAAGATGATGACTACCATTTAGTGAGCATTAATGAGTATGTACCAGGCACTGTGCTAAGCATGTTATATACATTGCCCTATCTAATCTCTAAAATTGTCCTTTGGGGGTAGTGTTATTGTTCCCCTTACACAGAGGAGAAGACTAAACCTCAACAAGGTCATGTGACTTGTCCAAGGTCACAAAGCAGGTAAGTAATGGCTTCAGGGTTAGAACCAAGGCTGTCTGGTGCTAAGACCAATTCTTTCTCTCTCTCTTTTTTTTTTTTTTTTAGAGAGAGAGAGCCCACATGAGCAGTGGTGGGGAGGGGGGGCAGAGGGAGAGGTAGAGAGAGAATCTTAAGCAGGCTTGACACCCAGCACAGAGTCCAACACAGGGCTCAATCTCATGACCCTGATATCATGACCTGAGCCGAAATCAAGAGTCGGACACTTAACTGATTGAGGCAACCATGCACACCTAAGGCCAATTCTCTGGAGCTTATTTAAGTCTTGGGGCATTACCTAGGCCTTTGGGAGGTGCATCAGTACAGGACCCTCGTGACCAGAGTCCCCGCAGTGAAGGGGCTATAAGGAAATGGGCAGATGATGTATCATGAACACAGTGGGTAACCTGTAGGCCACACCCCAGTCCCTGGCAATTCTCAGGATCCTAGTGTGTCTGGTTTCCAAGGGAGAGAAGGGCCTGCCTTCAGGGCCAGACAAGACAGGAAGGTATTAGGGAACAAATGTCAGGTCTGAGGGACGTGTCAAGCGCACGAAGAGACTGACCCCCACCCCGGGCTGTGCTCAGGAGCTGGGGGACACACCCCCAGGGAGAAGTCTGGGTGGCAACTTGCCAGGAGACAAGGCTGCCCACTCATGTCAGACCAAGTCCAGAGAGAGGTAATGAGTAACTGGGCTCACTGAGATTCAGCCTGTGTAACCAAGGCAATCATGGGGTTAAATCATCCAGACACCACAGAGCTGTAATGGGACCCCCCAGCGCCAGAGCTGGTGGTCCCCATTCCCAGAGTGCCAGGATCAAGACATTTGGACTCCACTGCTTTCTCCCCACCAGCAACGGGAGGCCCCACCAGGTCCTCCAACAAAGATATGACTGCCCTCTAATATTAAAAAGCAACAATTTTGGGGCGCCTGGGTGGCTCAGTCATTAAGCGTCTGCCTACGGCTCAGGTCATGATCCCGGGATCTGGGATCGAGCCCCGCATCGGGCTCCCTGCTCCACGGGAAGCCTGCTTCTCCCTCTCCCTCTCCCCCTGCTTGTGTTCCCTCTCTTGCTGTGTCTCTGTCTGTCAAATAAATAAATTAAAAAAAAAAAAAAGCAACAATTTTTGTCTCTGCTTAAAGTTCTTACTGGCTAGGAGCACTTGGTCTATTAAGTGTCCAACTCTTAATTTTTTTTTTTAATTTTATTATGTTATGTTAGTCACCATACATCATTAGTTTTTTTTTTTTTTTAAGATTTTATTTATTTATTTGACAGAGAGAGAGGCAGCAAGAGAGGGAACACAAGCAGGGGAGTGGGAGAGGAGAAGCAGACTCCCCGCCAAGCAGGGAGTCCGATGCGGGACTCGATCCCAGGACCCTGGGATCATGACCTGAGCCGAAGGCAGACGCTTAACGACTGAGCCACCCAGGCGCCCCCATCATTAGTTTTTGATGTAGGGTTCCATTATTCATTGTTTGCGTATAACACCCAGTGCTCCATGCAGTACGTGCCCTCCTTAATACCCATCACCGGGCTAACCAATCCCCCCTCCCCCTTTCCCCCTCCCCTCTAAAACCCTGTTTGTTTCTCAGGTCCATAGTCTCTCATGGTTCATCTCTCCCTCCAATTCCCCCTGCCCATTTTTCCCTTCCTTCTCTTAATGTACTCCATGCTATTCCTTATGTTCCACAAATAAGTGAAACCATATGATAATTGACTTTCTCTGCTTGACTTATTTCACTTAGCATCATCTCCTCCAGTCCCATCCATGTTGATGTAAAAGTTGGGTATTCATCTTTTCTGATGGCTGAGTAATACTCCATTGTATATATGGACCACATCTTCTTTATCCATTCATCCATTGAAGGGCATCTCGGCTCTTTCCACAGTTTGGCTATTGCGGACATTGCTGCTATGAACATTGGGGTGCATATGGCCATTCTTTTCACTACATCTGTGTCTTTGGGGTAAATACCCAGCAGTGCAATTGCTGGGTCATAGGGTAGCTCTATTTTTAAATTTTTGAGGAACCTCCACACTGTTTTCCAAAGTGGCTGTACCAACTTGCATTCCCACCAACAGTGCAACAGACCAATGGAACAGAATAGAGAACCCAGATATGGACCCTCAACTCTATGGTCAAATAATCTTTGACAAAGCAGGAAAAAACATGCAATGGAAAAAAGACAGTCTCTTCAATAAATGGTGTTGGGAAAATTGGACAGCCACATGCAGAAGAATGAAACTCGACCATTCTCTAACACCATTCACAAAGATAAACTCAAAGTGGATGAAAGACCTCAATGTGAGACAGGAATCCATCAAAATCCTAGAGGAGAACATAGGCAGTTACCTCTTTGACATCGGCCACAGCAACTTCTTTCAAGATACATCTCCAAAAGCTAGTGAAACAAAAGCAAAAATGAACTTTTGGGACTTCATCAAGATAAAAAGCTTCTGCACAGCAAAGGAAACAGTCAACAAAACAAAGAGGCAACCCACAGAATGGGAGAAGATATTTGCAAATGACACTACAGATAAAGGGCTGGTATCCAAAATCTATAAAGAACTTCTCAAACTCAACACCCAAAAAACAAATAATCAAGTCAAAAAGTGGGCAGAAGAGATGAGCAGACACTTCTCTGAAGAAGACATACAAATGGCTAACAGACACATGAAAAAATGTTCATCATCATTAGCCATCAGGGAAATCCAAATCAAAACCACACTGAGATACCACCTTACACCAGTTAGAATGGCAAAAATGGACAGGGAAAGAAACAACACATGTTGGAGAGGTTGTGGAGAAAGGGGAACCCTCTTACACTGTTGGTGGGAATGTAAGTGTCCAACTCTTGATCTAAGCTCAGGTCTTGATCTTGGGATTGTTGGGCTCTGCACTGAACACGGAGCCGACTTAAAAAAAAAAATTCTTACTGGTGGACAACACCCATAATAGAAAAAAAAACTGCTCGATACTTACTCCCCAGACTACTGCACCCTCCAAAAGACACATAGGCTGAGAACACCCTGGAAAAGTAGAAGGTTTGCCCCTCTATGCCAGGCGTGTGCTAAGTGCCACCAGGCTTCTGGACATCTGGGTGCTGAAGGCAGAGCCTAGAGAGGGTGGAGGCCTTGGAAGCCTGTTGAGAACCCTGAATAGATGAGGTTGTGAAATCCTGCCTGTCTCCTCCTCATTTTCCAGCAGGAGTAGTTTGTAGTTTGGTGGTTTGGGTTTCCCTCCCTGGCCTGGGGAAGTGCTCCAGGTAGCCAACTAGGAGGCTCACAGACTGGCTGTGTTGGGCCCTGTCAGCCCACCCAGCTCCCAGCAAGGCACCTGTCCCATAGAACCTTGCCCACATGGCAGGCAGGCAGCGGGCAGCTTGTCTGATGAACATCCAAAATCCAAGGGGAACCACAAAACGATGCTGGGCTGCAGACAACCCATCATGAAGGAGGCTGACGCTGGGGATGCCCCTGCATCCTCCTCCTAGGCTGGGCTCTTTTTTTTTTTTGGTTGGCAGCAAAGCAAGGTTTATTGAGCAACAGTAAAGTTTATCAAATGATAGAGTACAAAGCTCCCAAAGAGGGAAGGGACCTGAGAAGGTTGTCCTGGGCTCATTTTTAATTTTAGAATATAAAATGATAAATATTTTCAAGTGCCTTTTTCTGCTATAAGATTTAGATGGTGTGGAGATGGGCAGATGGCTGAAACAACAGAGTTAGGGCTTCTCCCCAACCCTCTTGCTTCATCACGTTCACAGTATCATAGATCACAAGGTCTTAGCTTAGATGTAACTGTCTTCTGAGTGCACCTCCCTAACCATGTTGGCAGCTTTCTTTCCTCATTGTTCCTTATCTCTGTAAGGTTTTCTTTTCCTTCAGAGCACTTCATCACAATGTTAACTAGGTATTTTTTGATTGTTTATTGTCTGTCTCTTCCACTACGTTATGAGCTCTATGACAACAGATGTATTCTAATCACCTAGCCTAATTTCCAGCACATACTGTATAGTCAATTAATATTTGTGGGGCACCTAGGTGGCTCAGTAGGTTAAGTGTCTGATTCTTGGTTTCAGCTCAGGTCATGATCTCAGGGTGGTGAGATTGAGCTCTGTGTCGGGCTCCACGCTTAGCAGGAAATCTGCTTGAGATTCTCTCTCCCCCTCTCCCTCTATCCCTGCCCCCTCTCAGATAAATAAATAAATAAATAGATAGATAGATAGATAGATAAATAAAATCTTTAAAAAAATTAATATCTGTTGAATGAATGAAATACTAAGTTCACAGAAAGATGCCAAGAGGCAAAGATGTGGTCCCTATTTTTGGTCTTACTATTTAGGTGGTAAAAAGATGGTTATGTGGAAAAAAAATCAATAAATTAGAGTATTCAACAAATGATCTTAGAAAGACAGCTTAAGCATTCATAAGCAAAAAGAACAAAACTCAAGCTAAATCTTGCGCCTTATAAAAAAATTCAAAACAAATCAGAGATCTAAATATAAAATATAGAGATGCCTGGGTGGCTCAGTCAGTTAAGCATCTGCCTTTGGCTCATGTCATGATCCCAGGGTCCTGGGATCGAGTCCCGCATCAGGCTCCCTGCTCAGCAGGGAGTCTGCTTCTCCCTCTGCCTGCCACTCCCCCTGTTGTGTGTGCTCTCTCTCTCTCTCTCTCTGGCAAATAAATAAATGAAATATTTAAAGAAAATAAAAATAAAATATAAAACTTTTAGAAGGAAACATGGGAGAAAATCTTCATCAACTAGAGTCAGGTGAAGAGTTTTTAGATCTGACACCAAAATCACAATCCATAAAAGAAGACTAATCAGTAGACTTCATCAAAACTTAAAATTTTTCTCTGCGAAAGACTCCCTTACGAGGATGAAAAGACAAGCCACAGAATGTGAGAAAATGTTTACAAATCACATTTCTGACAAAGGACTTGTATCCAGAATAAAAAATAACTTAAAAAAAAAAAACTCTTTAAACTGAGATGTTAGAAGATGAAGGATCCAATTAGAAAATGGGCAAAAGACTTCAACAGATACTTCACCAAAGAGAACATGTAGATGGAAAATAAGCACATGAAAAGTTGTTCAATGTCATTAACAAATTGGGAAATGCACATTAAAACTACAGTGTTGGGATGCCTGGGTGGCTCAGTCAGTTTAGCTTCTCATTCTTGGTTTCGGCTCAGGTTGGCTCTGTTCTGGGCATGGAGCCTGCTTAAGATTCTCTTTCTCCCTCTCCCTCTGCCCCTCTCCCCAACCCACTCCCACCCCCCACTCGCATACTCTCTCTCAAAAAAAGAAAAAATTAAAAAAAAAAGCCCACGGTGACATTCCTATTAGACATTCCTCCACACCTATTAGAACAGCTAAATACAGACTGGACCAAGTGCTGTGAGGATGAGGAGCTCTCAGACACTAGTAGTAAAAATGGTAATGGTCTAACCACTCTGGAAAACAGTTCAGCAGTTTCAGATAAAATTAGACACACTAACCACATGACCCAGCAATCAAACTCCTGAGCATTTACTAAAGAAACGAAAACTTATGTTCACATGACAAGATTACAGAGATGGAGAACACATCAGTGGTCACCAAGGACTACCACCAGGGACTGGATATGACCATGAAGGAGTAGCTGAGGGAGCTCCTTGGGGGCGATAGTAGAGTTTGTATCCTGATTGTGGTGGTAGTCACACATCTCTCTACAGGTGATAAAAATTTAATACAACTACACACACGTACAAAAGAGCACGTAAAAACTGGTAAAGTCCAAATAAGTTCTGGAGTCTAATAAAAAGTACTGTAGCAATGTCTATTTACTGGTCTGTTAATATACTTTAATTATGTAAGATGCTACCATTGGGGAAGTTGGATGAAGGGTACAAAGAATCGGCAGGACCACTGTGTACTATTTTTGCAACTTCTTTTAAGTCTACAATTCCAAAATCAAAAGTTTAAAAAATAGTAAGGGTAATATAGGTTAAAACTCCAGAAGTGCAGAATAAATGTTAGAAGCTCTGAGCATCCAGAAGAGATATGATGATTCCCATCCAGTTTTCTTGAGTGGTCAAGAAAAGCTTCAATTCAATGGGTAATTATTAAATACCTATCCCATGATGAATGCCAGGCATCATACCAGGAAGTAATGCGGAATTCAAAGACACTGGTCCTATTCTCAAGAAACTATGAATCAAGAGGGTAGGGAAGTGGGATGGGGGAAATGCCCATTGGTAGTGGTGGCACCCAGGCAGACTTACTGTAAGCTGGATCTTGGTCAGGATTCCATTTATTATGTGGCCCTCTGTGGGACAGTTCCTTTCCTCCCCTATAAGGCCTATCACATTGTCAGTTGGGTTATGCTGTGACTTAACCTTAATTTCAAGCCACGTAAGGGAAGGTAAAGGCTGATCCTAGAGGTGCCTGTTGCCTTGGGAGAGAGGCCCTTGCACTGTTATCTAGCACAGGGAGAATGCTAGTTCTTACTGGCTGGGCCATTTCCATGTGCTCTGAAGTTTCAGTGGAGTCCAAATTTACAATATGCTGGGGTGGCCACTAAGTGTCTCCATCCCACATGTCAGGGTCCTGGGTTTTTCCCACCAGGGTCTTGACCCTGACATAACAGAACTGCTTAGTTTGGGGTCTGCCCTCGCTGAAAGAGAGTGGTGCTTCTTTCTGTGTAATGAAGAAGCCTGTTGGCTTTCACACCAGCCTTTCAGTCGCCTGTTACTGATGCATGGCAGTCGATACCTTTCTGGAGACCATCAGAAGGGTTTAGTAAAACTATCCCATATATTTATCCACACAGTTCTATTAACTCCATTCCTCTCAAACATCTCCCGTGTCTACCAGTGCATCCCCCGACTTCACCAACAGATGAATTAACATTTGGGCCACCACCTCACCCCAGGGGATGTCCGTGCTCCACCCCCACCGATGGTCAGTCTTGGGATAAGTGATCCAGCTCCAAACCCTACCTTAATGCCTGCTTTCATGGCCATTGCCTGTACCAACTCTCACAGGTTGGGTTCTCCAGAAGCACACGCTGATAACAAGTTCGGGGTACAAGGGTTTATGAGAGCCCAATGCCTGTGAAAGGAAGAAGGCGTTAGCAGAACTGGGCAGAGGGAAAACTCAAGCTGCATGCAGGCCCTTCAAATGCCTGGCCAACCCAGCAGGGAGCTCTGGAGCGAGCAGATGTTGTACCAGAGTTGTCCTCATCACGCGGCAATGGCCGCGCCTTTACACCCTCACCTCACCGGGCCACCAGATGTGGATGCCCTGACAAGAGCACAACCTTGGGTGGGACAGGTCTTTGAGGGAGTCAACAGCTGGACACTGCCTGCTGACAGCCCCAGAGCTGGCATCAAGTGCTGCCCTGGAGGGAGATGAAGGTGATGAAGGAGAAATCAAACCCATTCTGGCTGATGACAAACTTCCCCCCAAAGAGCTGAAGCATGGCTGGGATTTCAACTGAAAAAAGAGAAGGGAGATACTTTCTCTGGGAGAAAGCACTTGAAGGCTTTCCGAAAGACAGGAGATGGGGGTAGCCCCACGAGAGAAGCTGTGCTCCGAGCCTGGGGCATGGTCTGGAGGTCCCCTGCTCAGAGTCACCTTCAGAGGACTAGATACTCTTGACACTCACCATCTCTTTGTTTCTCTCTTTTGCAAAGTAGTTCAGACTACTGTTCTTGAGTAAATCCTACAGGGCTCTGTGGGCACAGTCTACAAAAAGAAGACTCCCGGAAGTTCCCCAGGTAGAACCTGCAACACTACGAAAGTTCTTGGGAAAATTCTCTTTCAAACACCGTGCTGGCTTTGCTATTTCACATCACTACTGAAAAAACAGAGGGAGATGCCCCTCGACTCCCTGAAGAAAGTCCTGGCACTCGGATTGCACGTCACCGCTCCTGACGGGCCGCAGGCCTGAGCTCTGGGGGTCTCCCCACCGCTCTGAAGCAAAGCTGGGGTGGCAAAGCCTCACTGTGCTGTTAACACAGAGAGAATAAAGGGATACCAGAATAACCCTTTGACCATCTACATATCCCTTGGAGTGTCCTGAAAGATCTACTTCATTGCCTGTTCTGAAAGTACTAAAAATTAGGTCCCTCCTAAAGAGTCCTCCTTCCCCTGATTTGAGAAAAGACTAATAGAGAAGGGGATTTTCTTTTTCTTTTTGTTTGCTTCCAATTACACTTGAATCCAGATACACTCAGTCCTTGTGACACCACCTTCCCTGGTTCCAATCTCCTTCCAGAGGTGACCACGGTCAGTGTTTATCCTCAAATCCGTCTCTGTGCATGCACATACCTCGATGTGCACAGATGGAAATAATTTTTGTGGAAATATTTTTTAAAAACATATGTCTGTAATACCCCGAAACTTGCATTTTTCACACATCGATAGGTCTTGGAAATCTTCCCCTCACAGCAGTATGGTGGCTTTGTAATGCAGCGATTTGGCAAGGCTCAAGAAGTCTCCGGATTTCCCTTCCCTGTATGTTTCCAGTTAGAATGGGCTAGGAGGCATTTCTGCTGAGATGTGGAGGGCAGATGTGATGCAGCGACCATGTTCCTTTTAACTCTCGGAAGGTGAGAGCAGGGTCACTGGTTGCTTTTGCAGGGCACGCACGTTACCTTTATCGACCCTTATCAGCTGCTCCGCCTTCCCCCGTGTCCTCTGCCAGATCCGCCATCTCCTGGGCCTGGAGAACGGCTCCTGAAGGTTCACAGGTGGAGGCAATGAGGCTGATGTGGAGTTTGGTGGGTTCCAGCTGGTCCTTGCTCCCCCCACTTCATTTACATTGCTCTCCTCTACCTGCCTGACCTGTGGACCTCAAGCTCCAGCTTCAGATGAGAAAAAACAGCCTTACAAAGACTGTTCAAGCAGCTCTTCCAATTGTGTAGACTCAAATACCCATCACACACACACACACACGTGCGTGTGCACACATACATTGTACCTCCTGGTGGTTCCTCGTCTCTAACTGAACTGTTAAGAATGCATAACTCTAGGGGCGCCTGGGTGGCTCAGTCAGTTAGGCGACTGCCTTCGGCTCAGGTCATGATCCTGGAGTCCCGGGATCGAGTCCCGCATCGGGCTCCTTGCTCAGCGAGGAGTCTGCTTCTCCCTCTCACCCTCCCCCCTCTCATGCTCTCTCTCAAATAAATAAATAAAAATCTTAAAAAAAAAAAAGAATGCATAACTCTACTTCATTCTTCATTCTTTTTAACTATGATGGAAATACCATTTTACTTAACTCTCCTATTGAAGGACCTTTGGGAAGATCCACTTTGTCCCTCTTATAAACTATGCTATATGAAGAAACCTTCTTCAAATCTTTCTCTCTTTTTTTTTTCTTTTTTAAGCCACATCTGTGATTATTTCTCCAGGACAGAGAAATGAAACTGAGGACTCCAAAAGTTGACATATTTTACATTTTAGCAGGGAAGCTACCTGTGCCTGGAACCAACATAGGTAGAGAATAGTGACATGGTAGTTTTGGTCTCCTCCCCAACATGGATAGAGACACACCTGGCAGCAATTAATCAGTCCTGATAAGGACCTTCCTGGAGTCCAGTGGCATGGTTGGCACTGACACATACTCGACATGGGAAGTCCCAGGACACAGAGTTTGCCACGACAAGGTGAAGGCACACAGTAAGTGTAGCAAGTTGGATTCTTAGTCTCGATTCTTTCCCAGCCTACGTTAGCAGTAGCATATATCCATACTTCCACCATGTTTTCATGGAAGGCAGAACGTGCCTCCCACCCTTGACTTTGGGCTCAGTATTGTGACTTGCATTAGCCAATTAGACATTGCATATGTGAAGTGAGCAAAATTTCAAATATGATGGTGAAGTTGAGCTTGACTTGCTTTCTGTCCATGAAAAGAATGCGCCTCCCGATTCCAGGAGTATGCGAGACATGTGGTACAGACCTGGACTCAACCCACAGCCTGGAGCCGAGACCAGCAGGGCCTCGCTTAGAACAGCCAAACCCTGGCAGCCCACAGACAGTTCAGAATCACACACAGTGTCACACCTTTATAGTCTCCTCAATTGGGAACAGGTCCTCAGCCTTCACGACCTCAACGCTTTTGAAGATTACAGGTCAGTTATTTTGTAGAATGTTAACTTGGTCCTTATGATTACATTCTGATTATGCATTTTGGCAAGAATATCAGAGAAGTGAGGCTGCGTTCTTATTGCATTCTATCAGTGGAGTGTGATTTCAGTTTGTCCCATTGCAGATGATGTTCACTTTGATCATTTGATTAATATAATGTCTACCTGATTGCACTGTAAAGTTACCCTTTTCCTCCTTTGAATTTAAAAATATCTTATGGAGGGCGCCTGGGTGGCTCAGTTGGTTAAGCGACTGCCTTCGGCTCAGGTCATGGTCCTGGAGTCCCAGGATCGAGTCCCGCCTCGGGCTCCCTGCTCGGCAGGGAGTCTGCTTCTCCCTCTGACCCTCCTCCCTCTCATGCTCTCTGTCTCTCATTCTCTCTCTCTCAAATAAATAAAAAATCTTTTAAAAAAAAATATGGAGAGAATGTTTGAAACTATGTAAATATTCATTTATGAAATTATATTAGTATGGAGTCATAGTTTCCTAATTCAGTCAATGGATTATAATCCCTCACTGTCATGATTTATTCTGATCTTCATATTGTCCCAGACTTGGCCCATAGGAGCCCTTTTGGGCTGGCTTCTGTGTCCACTTGACATTTCCCCATTATATTTTGGACACAGCCTTGCTTTCTGGCACACAATGTTCCAGGCTCTTCTTGTACTTTCCATGCCCTAACGCAGGAATCACCATTTCCCTAAGGAGTCCTAGTTCCTGCTAGTGGAAAATGATATTTAGAAGCCAAGATCTGGGTGCTAAGTGTATTCATTGCTATTGAGGTGTCCTTATTCCTGAGTACTCTGTGGATATTTATATCTAACTATCTAACATCTACCTATCTATGTACTGAAAGCCATGAGTTCTGATAGATAACTCCAATTCCAATCCAACACTACAGGGTTTGAATTTTCTCCCTCTCCATAATCCTAACTCTCTTCTCTCACAGTGAGAAAGCTGGATCTCATTAGTCCTAATGTACCTACTTATTTAATCATTCTCCCCAATATCATCAATCTGTCATCACCATCCTTTCCCCTGGATACCCTTCTCACCCTCTGACTCCCATGCTGGACAACCCCCACCCACATGAGCATGTTCCTCACTCTGCTGGGACCCTGACCTCTCCTCCCAGGCCCTGCATATATACCTTACTCACTCTATAAGCATACCTTGGAGATATTGAGGGTTTGGAGGCAGACCACTTCAATAAAGTAAATATCACAATAAAGCAAGTCAAATCAAAGCTTTGGTTTCCTAATACATACAAGTTATGTTTATACTTTACAGTAGTCTATTAAGTATGAAACAGCATTATGTCTAAAAAAGCAATGTATATACCTTAATTGAAAATAATTATTGCTAAAAAATGTTAACCATCATCTGAGCTATCAGCAACTTAAAATCTTTTTGCTGGTGGCGGGTCTTGCCTGGATGTTGATGGCTGCTGACTGATCAGGGTGGTGGCTGCTGAAGGTTGGGGTGGCTGTGGCCATTTCTTCAAATAGGACAGTAATGAAGTTTGCTTCATCAATGGACTCCTCTTTGCACAAAGGATTCCTCTGTAGCATGCACTGCTGTTTGACAGCATTTTACTTGCTGTAGAATTTCTTTCAAAATTGGCATCAGTCGTCCCAAACCTTGCTGCTGCTTTACCAACTAAGCTTATGTAATATTCTAAATATTTGGGGGGTGCAGAAGGAGAGAGAGAGAGAATCTTAGGCAGTCTCCACACCTAGCACGGAGCCCAAAGCGGGGCTCGATCTCACAACCCTGAGATCATAACCTGAGGAGAAATTAGGAGTCAGATGCTTAACTGACTGAGCCACCCAGTTGCCCCTAAATCTTTTGTTGTTATCTCAACAATCTCCACAGCATCTTCACCAGTAGATTCCATCTCAAGAAACCACTTTCTCTGCTCATCCATAAGAAGCAGCTCCTCAGGGCACCTGGGTGGCTCAGTCCGTTAAGCGTCTGCCTTGGGCTCAGGTCACGATCCCAGGGTCCTGGGATTGAGCGCCCTGTCGGGCTCCCTGCTCAGCAGGGAGCCTCTTCTCCCTCTCCCTCTGCCTCTTCCCTCTGCTCATGCGCTCTCTCTCTAAAATAAATAAATAAATCTTAAAAAAAAGACAGAAAAGCAATGATGAGGACTTAGCATTTGTAGAATGGCTTTCTCATATATTAAAACAAAAAAGAAACAGCTCTTCATTTATTAAAGTTTTATGATGAGATTACACCAATTCAGTCACATCTGCAGGCTCTACTTCTAATTCTAGTTCTCTTGCTATTTATTCCTACCACATCTGTAGTTATTTCCTCCACTGCAGTCAGGAACCCCTCACAGTTGTCCATGATGATTGGAATCAACCTCTTCCAAACTCCTGTGAATATTTTTACCTCTCCCCATGAATCGCAAATGTTCTAAATGGCATCTAGAACAGTGAATCCTTTCTAGCAGGTTTTCCGTTTGCTTTGCTCAGACCCACCAGAGGAATCTACCTAGGACAGCTATAACCTTATGGAATCTATTTCTTAACGAATAAGACTTGAAAGTCAAAATGACTCCTTGATCCATGGGTTGCAGAATGGATGCTGTGTTAGCAGGCATGAAACACAACGTTAATCTCCTTGTACATCCTCATCAGAGCTCTTGGGTGACCAGGTGCACTGTCAATGAGCAGTAGTACTTTGAAAGAAGTCTTTTTTTTCCGAGCAGTAGGTCTCAACAGTGGGCTTAAAATATTCAGCAAGCCATGTTGTAAACAGATGTGCTGTTATCCAGGCTTTGTTGTTCAATTTATACAGCACAGGCAGAATAGATTTAGCATCACTCTTAAGTGCCCTAGATTTTTGAAACAGTCAATGAGCACTGGCTTCACCTTAAAGTCACCAAATGCATTAGCAGTTAGGAGTCAGTCTGGGCTTTGAAGTCACGCGTTGACTTCTCTCCTCTCTAGCTGTCAAAGTCCTAGATGGCATCTTCTTTCAAGAGAGGGCTGTTTGGTCTACACTAAGAACCTGTTGTTTGGTACACGCACCTTCACGGTCTCAGCTAGATCTTCTGGTAAGTGGCTACGGCTTCTCCAACCACACTGGATCCCTCACTTGTACTTTCATGTTATGGAGACAACTTCCTTCCTTAAACCTCGGGACCAGCCTCCGCTAGCTTCAAACTTTTCTCCTGCAGCTTCTGCACCTCTTTCAGCCTCCATAGGATTGAACAAAGTTAGCGCCTGGCCCTGGGTTAGGCTTTGGTTTAACGGCATGTTGTGGCTGGTTTGATCTTTTCTCCAGACCACTAAAACTTCCTCTGTATCAGCAATAAAATTGTTCCGCTTTCTTATCATGTTAACGTTCATGGGAGTAGCACTTTTAATTTCCTTTAACAACTCTCCCTTTGCATTCACAACTTGCCTGCTTGGTGTAAGAGGCCTAGCTTTTGACTTATCTTGGCTTTGGTCATGCCTTCCTCATGAAGCTGAATCTTTTCCTGCTTTTGATTTAAAGTGAGAGACATGCTATTCTTCTCTTCGCTTGAATATTTAGAGGCCATCGCAGGGTTATTAACTGGCCTAATTTCAGTATTGTTATGTATCGGGGAATAGGGAGGCCTGAGGAGAGGGAAAGAGATGGGTAAATGGCTGGTCGGTGGAGCAGTCAAAACACACACATTTACCCATTAAGTTCAAGGCCTTATATGGTTGTGGTTCCGGGAACCCCAAAACAATTACAATAGTAACATCAAAGACCACTGATCATGGATCACCATAACAAATATAATAATAATGAAAAAGTTTGAAATATTTTGAGAATCACCAAAATGTGACACAAAGACACAAAGTGAGCAAATGCTATTGGAAAAATGGTGCCAACAGACTTGTTCAACAGTGGCAGGACTGCCACAAACCTTCAATTTGTGGGGCAAAAAATGCAGTAGCCGTGAAGCATAGTAAAATGAGGTACACCTATAACTGGACTCTGATACCCCCTAATAGGCCTCTCCTCTCATGGGCATCCTCCCTTCCCACCCAAGTTCTGTCTTCCCATCTCCTCACATCTGGGTGCTCCCTGTACCACTTAGACACCTTCTTTACCTTCCAAAGGCTCTGATATCCCTCTTCCTTGGATGCCTTCTTGAGCCTCTGGGTTCTGACTCCCCATGCCAATCTTTCTGCATAGACACATTCCTTACCGCATTCAAACTCCAACATCATTGCGAACCACAGCAGCTCCCCCAAGTGCCTCCCATCTAATGGCTTTAGGACCAATCTGTTCATGAAAGGATGGGAAAACACAGGATGGGAAGGGAAGGGGACTCTGCCCATCTGGCTGCCAGGTGAAGAACAGACTGTAGGGATGCATGAGTAGAAGAAGAGACACAAGTTGAGAGGCTGTAACAACAATCCAAGTGAGATTATGGAGACTCTGTAGCAGTGGGGAAGGTAAGAAATGACCATATTCTAGATATATTCTAAAGGCAAAGCCAATAAGACATGCTGATGAAATACTTGGGAACTCAAACAAGTATTTATTTTTCATATTGTTTAATCACGGTTCTCTAGTTGCAAGAAGCAGAAACCCACTCAAACTAGCTTAAGCAAAGAAGATGGATTTATAAGGATTGGAACTCTCTTAGGTCTATCTCTCAGAACCCAAAGGCAGAAGAAGCAGCCAGGCCTCATGACAGGCAGGAACCAAGACCTAGAGAGCCACTTGGAACCAGGGCAGGCACACTTCCTCTCTCTTTAGTTACATGGTCATTTGTGTATGCTCTTCGGTGCACATCTGCTCCATTCTCCTCTCTTGGCAGATCTCCTTCCTCTGTTCTCCACGCACACAGCAGAAGACAGTGATGATGATCCCGAGCTCCTGTTTCACATGCCCCATTCAAAAGTAGTGGGAACCAACTACTGTCTGGTTCCCAGTCCCAACTTCCCAGGGAAAGAAACTGAGTGGTTCAGTGTGGGTCAGCACTCTACCTCTTCTGGCCAGGGAAGCAGGGTTACAGCGTAAAAACTTGGTTCCTGGACCTATTCTCGATGGGGAAGGGGTGACTTCTTAGGGATTAAGGGTTAATGGGCAGGTCAGACACCTCCCCAAATGTCACCTATTAATCTATCAAATGCAAAGGACTTAATAGCTGCTGTGAGTTACACAGAAACAGGTCAGACACAACCCGTATCTTCAAGCCAACAATCTCCAAAGAGAACTAAGATATGAAACCATAAGAAAATGATTCAAGACACCCAGGTCATATGGCAGGAGCTCTGAGAAGCGCCGGTGGCCTTCAGAAATGGAAGCCTCCCTGCCACCCCCCAACCCCCCCCACCCCCGCCCCGCCGCAGGCTCTAATCAGCAGCATCTCAGTTACCAGAACTGAGGCCAGTGGGGGAAGAGTGAGGGAAGAAAAAAATCTGTGGTTATTTTGCACTGGACATGACAGGCCTGGTAGAGGTCCTGTGAGCCATGCTGTCCTCTGATTCTGCAGGCAGTGGGCCTCTAACAAGACCTTGGATCCCCTCACCACTGATTTACAGCCTGTGCAGTCAGCAAATTTATACCCTCTGTGGCTTTGTTTTTATAGCATTGCTTCTCCCAAGAGCTGGCTTCATACCTCAGACATATAAATCTGTTAGAGGGTGGTATATAGCCCAAGAGGTCTTTCCCAGGTGGACGAGATTTGGTTCTCATCTATAGATTCTTTCAGAGTCCTCTCAATCTGACCCCCACCTCTACTCCCATGCATTCAGCCTATCTTTATTCACTAAAAAAGCCAACCCAATCTATAGTTCCGGTGTCGCTGGGACATGAAGCCTAGCTCCCTCCTGAAGCTCTTAAATGCTCACTGGGCCACACAATTGTTGTTAGCCCATAGACTTGGAGAGTCAATCCAATTTGCTAATTTCGCTAATACCCGCCTGTTGTACTTAGTTCTACCATCTCTAGGACCTCGGCTGAAGGGGCTACATGACAAAACAGAAGTAGAATCCTGTTACAACTAATTCCAGCTGTCATTCAAATCTTACATGTTTAGAATCATATTTATACTCTAAAGCAATATGGTGCTAGGGCAAAAGAGGAAATGCCATGCAAATTCTTGATAATGCTGTTCATTTTCCGCCTACCTTTTCCTTTTGGAATACTGCTTTGGCTGGAGGAAAGCTATAGTGTTTGATGTAGGGATTGGAGGAGGCACTGTTGAAGTATATTTACTTCTTCTGGCTGAACAGACTCCCACCCCCCCCACCTCTAAGCCAAGAAGCACAATCCAACTACCTTCCTTAGGAGCGACTTGCTTCTGTCAGGGGCAGAAGGAAGCTTGTGCTGGTTTGTTTGTGGGAGAGGACTTGCTGGAGCAGAAAAATAAAGCACTGCTACCCATAGAAATCGCTGTGTTCTGTGGGCTCCCTTTTTGACTCAGTGACCACAGATTTCACTCACAAGGAAATACTAAGATAACAGGAGTTCCTTCTTGCCCTCTACATAGTTCATTCTAGATCAGCACCTTCCAGAGACTGTTCCATGCAACATCAGTCCCATGAAACGTTCATCAACACCTGAGTTTGGACAATACTATCTACGATAGTCCCAACCTGGGGTTAATACAATGGTGTGCACTGTGGAGGTGTGAAAAGCCCAACCGTTAAGAAGTCTAGTGAACTCTGCTTAAACTGTTTTACAAACCTATCTGACCATGGAACATATACCTCCTGTCATTGTTCTTTCTTCAGTAACATCAGCTCTGAGGACACATTTCAGGAAATGGTCCTTCTGACAGACCTTTCAGGTAGGACGGAATATGGACATATTTAGTTCCATCCATGAGCCAGGAACGTTGTGGTCCTGAAAACTACGGCTCTCTTAGTGAATGTGGCCTCTGCATCTCAAAAAAGGATGAAGACATAAATACTTGAAAAATTAAGTGATTAAAAACATTTTAAAAATCACTGTAAGCCAACCTATCTAAATTGAGAATTGAACATGACAAGCCAAACAGCATCACAGAAACATGTGGTAAATCTGTAGAAGAAAAAAAATCTAAAATTGGAAAAATCATCTCAAATTCACAGTAATATTGACCATGACCTTCTCTTATTAGCCCAGCTCATTTTGATCTATTCAGTAACTTAAGCTCTCTAAGCTTCAGTTTACCTGTTCACCTGATAAGGTTGTTGAGAGGCTCAGAATGGAGCACATATACGTAAACTTTTAATATACTGCAATGCTCAAGACACCACAGGTCAAAGATGACTCTTATGTCTTGGTTTTCTCTAAGGGTCCAGTGGCTGAGAACAAAGCCACTGATGCCAAGCATTCCTACATGCCAAAATGGGGCACTAACCCACCAACGTGAGATTTCAAAAGGAGGTTATCAAAAATCATCTCACAACTCTCGGCAAATATCCACTTTAAGGGCATAAAAGGAAAAGACTGAAGAAGTTAGAAGTGACCATTCTTCTGGAGAAAATTGCTAGTGTCCTGAGGCATCTCTGACTGCTGTTGGCCATTAGGATTTAGCTATGAGGCTGGAGTTGGGAAAACACATAAAATGTAGAGGAAGAAGAGAAGTCCACTCCTTCTTACCCAAAGGAGTGTGGGAAGAGGACAGCAAACAGAAGAACTGAGGAGGAATGTAGGTGTGTAAGTCCCAATTTTCTCTCAGAGAGGTGGTAGGGGCTAAGTCAGAGGAAGAGAAGACCGTGACAGGGGAGATTCTTGCCACACTTATGATGTGGCCTCCAGAGGGTACCAACAGGGCACAAGGTGCAGGAAAACAACAGGCCAAGTGGTATGACCAGGACAAGAGGGTCTGGGGTGCTATCCACAGCCAGAGGCCTCAAGTGGAACTCCTGCCCAGGGGCCAGAGGGAAGACCAGACAGAGATATAAGAGGATCCACTGAGGGGGAAACAAATCAGCAAGGATGTCCTACCAGATACCATCTGAGATGAGTAAGAATGGACTCAGATGTACAGTAGATACTAGGATGGCCTAGAGATAGGAATGAGCCAACATTCTCTGAGATACCAGCCAGCTCACAGCCAAGGGCCAGTGCAAGGACAGAGGGACCCTTCTTCCAGACTGTAAATTCTCCCATGCTCCTTCCCCACAGAGCCTCTCAAACCAGAGAGAAGAGATCAAGTGAAACCTCAATAGACTGTTTAGAAGATCAGACTATGTCATAACATGCACTGGACTGCATTGGCTTTTTGCCTGCCACTTAGTCTGTGGGGGTAGAGAGGGGCTTCTACCAGTTATACTCTTAAGTAAAGACACTCTACTTTCCCTGCACATCTGAGACTGGTGTGAACACAATTTATGCTCCCACCACCAATGAATGGAGGTGTTTCTTTTTTATTAATGATGAGACCTCTTGATGGAACCCAATGAGCTAACCCAGATCAGGCTCAGTAACAACAACCTGTCTACTAGGAATCAAGATTTTCTTCTAGAAACAGTTAAATGCTCACTTTCAAAAATACTTTTATTTTGCAAGAAATTGCCAAAGGATGGGTCAGTGACTTCATAGTGCGAGGCGGGCAGTGGTTTTGCAGAGGGCCTTCATTAGAAGGACCCAGGTATGAACATTGAACCCCAACTTTGTGACCTCAAGCAGCTAACCTCCTGTGTCTGAAGCCAAGTACTCACCTGTCAAATGAGCAGGACACTCAGCTCTACCTCACAGGGCCCTTTGGAGGCATTGGTAAGGTAAAGCCTGTAAGTACAGGGCCAGGGCCTCACCCCTGTGCAGAGCATCTAAGCAGTCATCATTTGTGCTCATGAGTCAGTAAGGATTATACTATTATTATCTCCTCATCTCTCTGCAGCATTGTAAGGCAAAAGACTGCGGAGTGATTTTTCTTTTTTTAAACAAATAGAACAGAACGTGTATATCTAAGATGAATGTCATTCATTCACAGTCATCTCCACGGGACTGAGACCCACATAAGGCACAGTGAATAATTATGTTCCACCAGCACCCATGCCCATTGCCCAGGGACTGCACTAAGCTATGCCAGCAACGGAACCGAGCATTAGTCATCTTTATCCCCAAGGCCCACCACGAGGCCTGGAACACAGTAAGGGCTACATGAATTCCTCCCCACTGGAGGCTTGCCCTTGTTGGGGATGTTTTTAGCCACTTCTTTCAGAAAGGCCTTCAGGTTCTGAGCCAGCAGCTTTCGTGTAAACCTTAGTGATGACAAGTCTTCAACACTGAGGATGGGCTTTAGTTTTGGAAAGTGTGGGTCATTTGCAGCCTGAATGGCAAATAAGGTGAAGGGGAGCTGGTTAAATAATGTTGTGAACCCATTTTTGGTCAAAGGAGCTAGGAAGCCATTCAACATGCAGGCCCTGTGGAGGAAGGAGCCCCAAGGGAGGATGACAAGCAGATGTGTGTAATCCCCAGAACCAGTGAGCATTCACCAGCAGTCAACAGGTTCACTGATGGGAGGTCAGGCCAGATTTGTTTCTTTAACTCTGTGGCCTGAATCTGGGGGCTTTGAAGTCACTATAGTCGAAAATTCTAATTCTTTTATTGTAAAGAACCAATGAACAAGTTGTCATTCAGTAATATGTATGTGGTATATTTTTCAATAAAGAAAGAGATGGTGGGGGGCGGTGCCTGGCTGGCTCAGTCAGTAGAGCATGTGACTCTTGATCTGAAGGTCGTGAGTTCAAGCCCCACTGTGGGCACGGAGCCTACCTACAAAAGAAAAAGAGAGAGAGAAAGAGAGATGGTGTATGGGCTCTCAGGAAGGATGCACTGGCAAGCAGTAACAGGGTCTGCCTGTGGGGTGGTGAGTAAGGAGGCCAGGGCAGAGGTCTCATGAAAGACAGACTTTCCGACGCAGCGTTTTGCGTCTTTTAGATTTTACACTCTCGGCACGCCACTGCCCGTGAAACAGCCAACAGCGACAAAGCAGGAGAAGCCGGCGGGGGGCGGGGGGGGGGAAGCAGCATACCCTCTCTCTACAATAAATATTTAACCTGAGTTTCCTCTAAAAAAACAAAACCAAAAAAGTAAACCATGAAAGGATTAACAAGAGGCTCATGACCCCATCACACCTGTTAGCCTGTCCCAGGGTTGTTCGCCCAGCCTGGCAAAGGAGGACATTTTCCTGCTACCAACTCCAGGTTCGTGGTTGAAGAAAACATGTAGCCTTGACCTAAACCTGCACAGATCATTTGCAATAGAGATAATCAACTTTACAAAGACAAATTCTGTAACTGGATTGGGAAAGGCAGCCCTCTCTCCCCGCAAGCTCCTGCCCTCCCTCCCTTCTTGGCCTCTTTACTACTCAGACACTCGCCCTTAGGGCAAGAAGGCCGGTGAAGGGGTCACATCTGGCTTGTTCGTCACCCACTCCGTGAACAGAGATAAGCAGACCATATAAGCCATGACTAAAGCCAGGCTCTGGAATCGTTTGCAACTGTTCTCAGACTCTCTGGGGTCTTCTGTTTGCCACTGCTGGTCCTGGGATAAGGTGAATTAGCTTTACCTGAAGATGGGTTAAATTCCCCAACCCCCTCACACACACTGTAGATTTTATATCCTAAATCAATGACTATGTTCTGTGCAACATGGAGAAGCCAGGGACAGTGATTTTCATCCCTGACATCCCCAACGTCCTTTCCTCTGCCTTTAGGAAACAGCTCTCAGGGCTTGTCTGGGGTCCTTCCCTCCCCCCACGCTCAAGGAGAGGTTCCAAAACCTAAGCCTCAGAGTCGAACCAACATCACATCCTGAGCCAGTCACTGTGCCAGATTCCCTGGGCCATGGGGCTTGCATCAGAGGTGGGAAAATGGCCATGTGGGGGGCCAGAGCCAGTGGGCCACAGAGGCCTTGCCGGAATGCAGAGCCAGAGACAGGCACTCTGTCCCGCTGGACTCAGACCTCCAAGGATAAGGGGCCATAGGCCACCACAGTCTTGCCTCACAAGGAGTGTAAGGTATAAGAGGAGATCTGAGAGACAAAGTCTAGGGTTGAGGAGCCATCACCTTTTAGCCTGAACCCAACCCATTCCTATCTCCGCCCCTAGAAATCTCAGTATGTGATCCAATTAAATATCTTGTATTTTCCTGCTTAAGCCGGAGTGTGGGTTGGCTTTTCTGTCTCTTATAACCAAAACAGTCCTGCCTGACATGCCAGTGTGCAACATCTAGGAGACCAAAACTTGGTTCCAAAGCTGGAAAAACAGTGAGACCAACCTCGACCAGTGAGTGTCTTTGAAATAAACCCTGGACTGTTCCATCAAAGGCATCATTTCCTATATCCTCTTACCTTCCTTTTGCGGGCAAGTAGGAATACAAGAGGAAAAGCCTGAAAGCATGTTAACAGATGGGCATTAAAGGGACGTTTTACTCCCTGATGCAGCCCACTCCTTCCTCATTCCTGCATGGGCTTTTCCAGCCCAGCGATTGAGCTCAGAGTTCAGAGCTGGTCTCACAATTCCAGTGAAGTGCAGACATCCTCTTACTGGGAATTACAGAGCCCTCTGGACACCCATCTAAGTGGGTAATGAGCCTGAAGATAGTGCAGGGTTAATAATTTGCTCACCAGTGCTGTGAAAGCCTTTCACTTACAGGCAGGTGGCAAGCAGCAGAGCTGTTGGATGAGGCCCTGAATCAGAGGCCTCCTGTACCGTATTTGCCCCTCCCAACCTCCCAACCATCACCCTATTTCTTTGATGGTGCCATGAGCATAGCTGCAAACTGAACTCTCCAGTATAAAAAAAGAACTAAAAATAAAAAAAATTGCTCAACACCTCTCACAGTAAAAATAAGATACAGGGTGCCTGGGTGGCTCAGTCGTTAAGCGTCTGCCTTCGGCTCAGGTCATGATCCCAGGGTCCCGGGATCGAGTCCCACATCGGGCTCCCTGCTCCGCGGGAAGCCTGCTTCTCCCTCTCCCCCTCCCCCTGCTTGTGTTCCCTCTCTCACTATGTCTCTCTCTGTCAAATAAATAAATAAAATCTTTAAAAAATAGTAATAATAAAATAAATAAAAATAAAAATAAGATACAATTTTCCACCCATCAGAATGACAAATATGAAAATAGCTGATATCCAACCCCAGGGAGGGTATGGAGAAATGAACATTCTTGTTCCTCACTGAGGAGGGTGTGCGGGGGTTGAAGGCAATTTTGCAGTAGCCATCCAGATCTCTTTGGGCCAACAACTCCTAGGAATTAACCTACAAAAATATTTTTACCTGTTTATAAAGATGTAGGAAGAGCAAGGAGACAGACACATGGACACACACACACACACACACACACTCATACACACTTAAGGTAGCCAGTCTCCCAAAATGGCCCCCCACAATTCCTACCCTCGCTGTACCAGCACACAGGCTGCTCCCACCTCAAAAGGTTGAGCTTGTCTCCCGCCCCCTTGAATCTGCACTTGCCGTGGGACTGGATTTGAGCAACAGAATATGGCAGAAGTAACATTCTAGAACCCAGTCCCATGAGAAACCCAAGCCACGTGTAGAGAGCAGTTAGAGGAGCACCAAGGTGTTCCTGGTGACAGTCAGCCAGCACCAGGGGCCAGTCACTCAACTGCCAGACCTCCAGCTTTGCCAACACTACACAAGGCCGAAGAACCACTCAAACAATCCAAGGAAACGTGATAAATAATAAATTGTTATTTTAAGCCACTAAGCTTTAAGGGCTTTGTTGCTCAACAGTAAGTAAGAGAAATAATATTCATTCCCATCTTGTTTGAAATAAAGAAAAACTGGAAACAACTTCAAAGGCCATCAAGAGGACAATGGTTACAAAAGTGATGGTCCAGCCACACCGGGAACGCTGTGCAACCATCAAGAAGAAAATCAAAGTAATTCTGAATGTAACAGGGAAACGTCCCCAAGTAGGTTAATGAAAAAAAGCAAATTTTAGAATAATACACAAGTATACTTTTATGTAAAACAGGTATTATTTAGGTAAATGCATAGACACCAAACCATTAACAGTGGTTACTTCCAGAGAGAACCATGGGTTTGGTGGCAAAGAAGGATGTGAAACTTCTACTTTTTGATTTTTGCATGGATTTCTTTTTCTTTTTTGATTGAGCATGTACTCATGTATTCATTTTATAATCCAATAAAAGATTAAAAATGGACTTTAAAGCCTTTTCAACCCAGTCCACTGACTTCCTGAGAATTTAGGAGGAGCCCAGATTCCTGCTAGCTGTCGTTTCACTGGGCACCTACAATAAACCAGGCAACCCATGTATTGTATTATCTCTAAATTTCTAAACAACCCAGGCAGGTGGGCATTATTTTTCCCATTTCTGATATGTGGACACAGAGGTTCAGAATGGATAAGCAGCTTTCCAAGTGTCACTCAAGTAAATGGCAGAGCCAGTGTGTGGACCTAGGGGGTATCCCACTCTAAAGCCTGTGTACCTTTTCAGGTAAGACTGGATTTGGCCCCAGTGAGTTGAAGGTCTGGCTGGGGAACAGAACTCACGCATTTAAGAAGCACTCCTGGACCCGGGTTCAAATCCCAGCTTCACTCTTGACCAGCTGTGAAGCCGCGGACAAGTGACAGCCTGCTGTGTCTCAACCTTCGAAACAAGCACCTACTAAACACCTCCTGGGTGCGAGGTACTGCTCAGCCCAGGTCTCTAGCACTTCAGAAGGGAAATCCCTGCCCTCCTGGAGCTTAGGATATAATAAGGGAGCCATATGTAAAACAAATTACTAAATAAACACATAATGTGACCACAGAGAGTGATAAAAGCTAAGAAAAGGAAACAGTGAAATGCCTCAATTTCCATGTCTATAAAATGGGATACCAGTGGGTGCCAAGTCCACAGAACTCATGTGCCGAATAAAACATTTCATTTAAGATGCTTACTGCCAAGCTGAATGCATAGTGAATTCCAATAAATGGGAATTATTTATTATTATATGCTAAATTGTGATGTAGGTTGTGATAAAGGGTGTATGCCAAATGGGTGCATGCCAAATACGTGTTAAATGAATGGAACAGGGGCACCTGGGTGATTTAGTCGGTTAAGCATCTGCCTTCAGCTCAGGTCATGGTCCCAGGGTCCTGGGATCAAGCCCCAGGGGTCCTGGGATCGAGTCCATGGGATCGATCCCTGCTCCGTGGGGAGCCTGCTTCTCCCTCTCCCTCTGCCACTCCCCCTGCTTGTGAGCACGTGCACGCGCTCTCTCAAATAAATAAATAAAATCTTTTTTTTTTTAAGATTTTATTTATTTGACAGAGAGAGACACAGCGAGAGAGGGAACACAAGCAGGGGGAGTGGGAGAGGAAGAAGCAGACTTCCCGCTGAGCAGGTAGCCTGATATGGGACTCGATCCCAGGACCCTGGGATCATGACCCGAGCCGAAGGCAGATGCTTAACCGACTGAGCCACCCAGGCGCCCCAATAAAATCTTTTTTAAAAAAATTAAAAATTTGGGGCGCCTGGGTGGCTTAGTCGTTAAGCGTCTGCCTTCGGCTCAGGTCATGATCCCGGGGTCCTGGGATCGAGCCCCGCATCGGGCTCCCTGCTCTGCGGGAAGCCTGCTTCTCCCTCTCCCACTCCCCCTGCTTGTGTTCCCTCTCTCGCTGTGTCTCTCTCTGTCAAAATAAATAAATAAAATCTTTTTAAAAAAAATAAATAAATAAAAATAAAAAAATAGGGGCGCCTGGGTGGCTCAGTTGGTTAAGCGACTGCCTTCGGCTCAGGTCATGATCCTGGAGTCCCGGGATCGAGTCCCGCATCGGGCTCCCTGCTCGGCAGGGAGTCTGCTTCTCCCTCAAGACCCTCCCCCCTCTCCTGTTCTCTCTCTCAAATAAATAAATAAAATCTTTAAAAAAAAATAAAATAAAATAAAATAAAATAAAAAAATAAAAAAATAATAAATGAATGGAACAGAGACAACCCACTGGGCTAGAGCAGTCAAGGAGGCCTTCCCAGAGGAGGTGCCACAGGGGATTGTGCTCAAGGGTGGACCAAGCTTTGTTTGCAGGACAAATGCCTCCACCCCACCCTGGAGGCACTGGAGTGGCCAAGAAGACCGAGAGGCAAGGTGACCTGCCTGGCCCTCTACTAACGCAGTTAGTTAGGGCCTTAATCGCAGAGAGGAGCTGGGCCTCAGCCACTTGGTAGGGGCTGACCGCACAGCCTGCAGAGAAACCAGGCTGGGAATAAGCCTGCTGCTGCCACCACTGTGAGGGCAGTGGGGGTGGGGGCGCAGGAAGGCCTGGGGGAGCACCGGGTTATTTGTTATGGGGTGAAGAGGAAGCTATAAGTGGTCCTCTGTCCTCCATTAACAGCAGGATGGAGTCAGGCTGGAGCCGCCGGCTGCGGAATCAGCCTTGTTTTTTAAACACACATGGCTGGGCCAGGCCTTTTAACCCCCAAACACCCCAGGGTTCCTGCAGGAAGAAAACAGTAGCCTTTGGTCTAGAAACTCTACAGCTGGGGTGTAGCTTGGGGCATTTCTGTTCAGCTCAGAAACAAACAGAAGATAAGAATATTATGATAAAAAGAACTGTACTTTTATAATGGATTATTCAAAGTCAGGGAGTCTGGGCTGGTTATAATTCTTTATACTTAAGACTCCTCACTGTACATCCTCAAAGCAAAGAGTGAATAATAAAAACGGATTGCTTCTGTCTGCAAAGAAATACACACTATTTTATTTCTACCTTACCTACTCTTCTAAGAGTGTCTCCCCACCTATCATCAAAAGTTACCTTCAAGTATGAGATCTACAAATGTTTAGACAAGCCCCTTTGCGTCCTCTGAACCTCATTCCCCACCATATTCCACTGGAACTTTCTCTATAGCACCCTGTGGTGAAGTGAGGAAGGGATTAGACAAGTGATTAACGTTTTGGAGAAATCCAGACACCTCGGGAAGCTCATGAAGGCCCTGCACCCTCTCCCTAGAAAAACGCGTGTGTGCAAACCACAGAGAACTGTGCAGCTTCAGGGGTCCCAGACTCCCCTGCCCCCCAAGCATATTCTAAGGCTCCAACAGCCCCAGGTTCTGTCCTTCCCAGATCAGGCCGACTGGTGAGCTTCCTTTTAACTCTACAACCGCTCTGACTTCATTCTATACACGAGGGAATCCTTAGCAATCAGAGGCTCCTAGTAACAAAAAAACCTCAGTGGCCGCCAAGAGACTGGCAAAGCTCAGGTTAGCAAGGTGAGGACTGTTAGCACCAGGCGGACCAGGGCCCTCAGGCAGGCCCCCCACAGCGGCTCTGAACCCCAACTCCCAGCTACGACATGGGGGAGGGATCCCTGGGACACGTGAGGCTCAATAGGATTTCCATCTGCCTCAGAGACCCACTGCCAGGCTCAGGAGGAGCCACTGAGGAGGAAGTTTCCCTAGTCCCCAGTGCCCGCTCCTCTCCAGTAGCTTGGACCCCCACACTCCATGATGCAGGTCTGCAAGCCTGAGCTGCTGAGCAGGGCCAGCCCCACCTGAGAGGGCTGCTTGGGTCCCCTCGACCTCAGAGAAATGGCAGAAAGCGAACATACAACACTCACTGTGACGCTCATCCAGTCTTGATTAAGAACAAAGGTCTGGAGCTGTGTTTCAGCCCAACCCAACGGGCCATGATGGGGGATGGTCTTTCCCTGAGCCTTCCGTCTTTATCAATCAGCAGTCCGTGCCACCTGCCCTGGCACAGCTCCACAAGAACCATCCCAGACCTGCCAGAGAGCAGCATGTAAGACAAAACCACTGCCCCAAAGGCAGCCCCTTCAGAAACCGAGGTGATGAGAGCAAAGTAACTTATGGGAGGCCAGAAGATTAGGACCCACGAGCCTTTGGTTGGGCTCAATGGGAGCAAACGAGCCCCAGAATGTAGGAACGGTTACTAACAGACCATGTCCCAACCTTACACGTGTTCCACATCCACAAGCTGGAAAAAATGTCGAATTAAATATGAAACAGGAAATGGAGATAAAGAGCTGTGCGCGCGCATGCACGCGCACACACACACAAACACACACACTCCTCTAGTTAGCACGGGGATGAAAGCCAGTGGTGGTGACTGTTAATTAGAAAGAGGGCTAACAATCGGGCTCCCTGCTCGGCAGGGAGTCTGCTTCTCCCTCTGACCCTCCTCCCTCTCATGCTCTCTGTCTCCCATTCTCTCTCTCAGATAAATAAATAAAAAATCTTAAAAAAAAAAAAAGAAAGAAAGAAAGAAAGAGGGCTAACAGCCGCCTCCCAAGGCCAGGGCGTTCATCTCTGCAGCGCCAGGCCAGAGTCAGCCATTGCAGCCCCAGGGTCGGGTGCCGTGCTATAAAAGGCCCCTGCTAGCCCATCAGGGTTTTCTAAGCCTGGCTTGGTTAACTGAAGAATCATGAAGAAAAACAGGGAAGAAGAGGAGGGGGCGGGGGAGGGAAAAGAGAGGTTGAGGAGGTCAAGGTCGAGGTCAAAGGGAAAAGCTGGACAGTGTATGGGTGAAGGCACCTGCAGGTTGAGAGAAATGGGTTCGACTCCTAGCTCTTCTATTCGACGGCTGCGTGACTGTGGACCTGCTTACACTCGTTCTCTTGGTTTCAATTTTCTTTGTCCAGCAAGTGGAGAAGACGCAATAGGGTGGTTGCAGGATTAAACGAGATGTATGACAAGCACTGGTTTGCCTGGAATATTCTAGGTACTCAAAAACTACTACTAGCAGCAGTAAGTGAATAGTAGTGACTGCTACTATTCAATTAATCGTATTATAACTCTTTAGTCACCTTACGCTGGGTGAGGCAGCCATTTCCTCCAATAAAACACAAGGGGCTAAGCTTCAGCCTGCAGAGATTGATTGCAAAGTGTGGGAGGCATGAGAGGGGAATAAGCAGTTGCTCATTTCATAAACAGATCAAACCCCCCACTCCCACCCCATCACCTTCGCTAAGAGTGAGATGTGGCCTCCTGAGTGGGAGAGTCCGGTAGGCTGTCCTTTAGGAAACAGCCCCGGTCCCTTCCCCCAGCCCTGTCCCCACCCATCACTGCCCTAAGCCTCATTTGATTTCAGCACAGACAACAATACCGGTCCCTGGATTTCCACTTTTCTCTTTACAAGTCTATGTGAGCAGGAAAAAGGGGGCTTGTTTCTTTCTAATACAAAAAAGATCACTTAAAAGTAATCATCATAATCAGGACAGGGCTCCTCAGATCTCCAAGACCACTTCAACAGCGAGTGCACAGAACAGTGCTCGGCCGATAGTAGCCGCTCAGGAGCTGGCCATTGAGTGGCCAGATGGATAAATGTGACCCGGTCCCCCACAGTGGCTACTCTTGAGGCACTTGCACTCCAATGACGGAGATAGAAACAAACAAATCACCCCCCACACCTTACCAAGCTTTCAGATACAGGGACATCATGGAATAATAAAAAGCAGTTCAATTATGGCCTCCAAATAAATTTCTGATTTTATAAAATTAGTTTTGGAAAGAACTGAGTTCTCTTCTCTCCTCTCTCTGCCTCCCTGTCGCCTTTAGTCACATATTCTTACTAAGATATTGGATCTAAGACCTGGCACATAGCAGGTTCGCAATAATTATTTGTGGAATAAAAACTAATTAAATGCATTTACTGCAATCAAGAGCCACACTGCCAGCCCAACACAACTGTCAGAGAAAGATGGTGACAGAGCCCCGTGCACGGCAACCTTAGAGTTTTCTTCCCTCGGCATCCTGTTCCGGGCCGTTTCCTCCTAAATGAGATCACAGGTCCAGACCTGCTTTGGAAGTGCAGCATTGTTGACTCACTCTGGCGATTCACGCCGTATGTTGTAGAAAAGAACAGTCCACTTTTATTAGTAGGAGAGCAGTGCCAATAATTTACACTATGTGAGCATGTAGATGCCAGACCCCGAGCTGGATGGTTTATATTCAATATACCCTTTAATTCTCACAACAAGCCTATGAAGTAGGTTATATTATTCCCATTGTAAGGAAAAAGCAACTATGGCTGAGAAAAGTGAATTTACTTGCCCACAGCCACATAGCCCGTCTGTGAGTCTCCAGAAGGCTCCCTCAGCCCACCTCTCAGCATTGAACAACTACGAAGTCCACCAGCTTCCTATCCCACCCAACTGTGTCCATTCCTCAAACACCTCTGACCTTTGTTCAGGCACTTTCCTTGGCCTGGAAAGCCCTTCTTGACTTACCCACCATGTAAAGGCCTCCCTCACCCTCCAAGACTCTGCTCAAATACTCTTCCTTTCTGAAGCCTCCCCCGCCAACCCCCACTGCCAAGGCAGAACAACGGCTCCCCTCTCTGTGCCCTCAGTTCAGAGCACCATGCCACAAACCCACAGCACTCTTGGGGCAGGTCAGGGTCCAGGGCCATGGCACCTCCGGCACCTAGCATGGACACCTGCCTGCCACACAGTAGGAACACAACAAATGTCCCATAATTAAGTAAAATGAAGCACATCCTTCCCCAAATAACAAAACAGAGACATAAACTCCCAACCCGGGGACATAGCCATTTTGGTCCCCCGTCTGCTCCCCAGGAAGTAGCTGACCAACAGGGTGGGGATGGGGGCAGAAAGCAGATAAGAGTTAGAATGACATTCCCCAAACAGCCCTGGGCAGGGTCCAGGCCCAGCATGAGCCAGCAGGCAGCCTCACCTTCCCTCCGCAGGCCTTGTAGTGGGTAAGTTGCCAGTCAAGCTCAGATGGTTAAAGGCCATCTGGGCTCTGGGGGTCACCACCCAGCTCTGCCACTTCTGTGGGCTCTCCAGGGCCCCTTTCCTTCTTTTCACAAGGGAGCCAGGAGAACAAGTTACGTCCTGGGCTTGTCTTCAGGCCCAAGGGCTTTCTCCCTGTGAGAACAAAGGCCATTCCCCCAGAAGTCCTAGTTTTTCTTATCTTATCAAGTAATTCTGAGCAGAGAGAAGGGGAGGATGGTGAGGAACATCCTCCCACTGACAGAACCTGGCAGGGCTGGACCCAGGGCCTGTGAGAGAGGCGCTGAGATCTTCCTGGATGGTGGGGATGGGGATGAAAGGTGGGCGAGTTCTGCTTATTGCCTTCCAGCAGGAGAATGAACAAAGAGACATCTGGAAATCCCTTCCAGACCCCAAATTCTATGTTCTTTCTAGAGACTGAGTATATGGACCTGCGGCTCTGGTAGCCATAATTTATTGTCCAGACCAAGATGTAAAATGAAGAAGGGTCAAATAGGCATAAACTGGGCCTGCCCCAGGCAAACTGAGATGTCTGTCTTTCAACCTACAGGGCTGAGGACAGGGTACACTTCCCCAGAGTTCAGGTTTGCAAAGCTTCAAACTTTTCCAAAAGAAATGGCCACATCTCAAAGAGATTTTAGGAAACCACTTCTCTGAGTAACATAATAAGATACATCATAAGTCATAATATAATCTCTCTTTTGCCTAACGTCTTCTGGTTTCTCCTGTGGATGCTAGGCACAGAGGTACATGCCTGGGGCCTCCTCTGAGCAGAGCAGATGCTCCCAAAGGAGAGGATGAGATAACACTAAATGGCTTGCTCTACTGAATGGTTGAGAGCAGTGCACCCCTTCTAAAGGGGAGGGGGAGAGCTAGGGGGAGGCAGGGCTGCTAACTAACTTTCCCACGTGGGAAAGGGGAAGGAGTCTAGCTACTGAACACCAAGTAGAGCCCCTTTGGATAACATCCTTTGGGGTGCCCCTCCATGCCCCAGGAAGATGGGAGTCAGAGTAAGGGAGTAGTGCTTAATGTCCTTTCCCCAGCCCAGAATGTGAGCCCAGGCTCATGGCTTCCCTTTCTTCTTTCCCTCTGGCCCTATGTTTCAGGGTAATCGGTCCCAGGCAAGGAGGGATAACTCTGTATAAATTCTAGATAGTAAATGTGGAAGAAACAAAAATTAGAAAATCACCTTTTTGCAACCCCGATGAAATAACGGACTCAGGCAAGGAACATCAATGGGTGCGCACTGGTTTGGGGGGAACTGGATACTCTACATGGGACCAAAATATCACCTCACAAATTGTTCACTGGTAGCAGTGCAGAAAAGGAGAATGTAAACTGACACTGGCAGGATCAGGTAGGAACCCCTTACCCCCAGATCAACCTCGGCCCCAGGCACAGAGGGACCCATGGTGAGACCACCAGACAAGATGAACTCTCTGATTTGGGGCAATAAAAGGTGTGCAGTGTCACCACACCTGAATCTAATCAAGTCCTACGTCTAACTTCGGCTTATGGGAAATGTAGCTGATAGGGAAGAGGTTAAACACCGCAAGTCAACAATCAGACCATCTCAGAAGGTGGGTTTATGGGCAACCTACCTGGTTTCTTCGATAAGCCCCTCTCATGAGGATGAGGAGAGGTGAAGAGGGAAGTTCTAAAATAAAAGTGTCTCAAAAGACTTAACAACCAGATACAGTATGTGGTCCTGATTTGAATAAACCAGCTATAAGAGATATTGTTAGGACAACTGGGGACATTTGAATGTGGATTGGAATTAGATGATATTAAGGTATTAACACAATTTTTTAAAGTTGTTATATACAGTGTTGAGGTTATTTGGGAATACATTTCTTAGAGATGCAATATTTAGAGAAATGTTGTGATGTTTCCAATATACTTTAAAACACATCAGTAAAAAAAGATCCAGCAAAGATGACCAAAAATCAATGATTGTTCAGTTTAGGTGGTGAACATATATAATGTACTTAGAATAGCTGGTTTCATAATGACAGTAAGTAGAAGGGTGGTTACCAGGGCTAGGGGTGGGGTGGGGAATGGGGAGTTAGTGTTTAATGAGCACAGAATTATAGTACGGATGATGAAAACATTCTGAAGATGGAGGGGGCCAGTGGTTACACAACATTGGGAATGTACTTAATGCCACTGAACTGTACACTTAAAAATGGTAAAATGGCCAATTTTATGTTTTGCATACTTTCTTTTTTTATTATGTTCAGTTAGCCAACATACAGTACATCATTAGTTTTTGATGTAGTGTTCAATGATTCATTAGTTGCGTATAACACCTAGTGCTCATCACAACACGTGCCCTTCTTAATACCCATCACCCCGTTACCCCATCCCCCCACCCCCTCCCTTCTGTAACCCTGTTTGTTTCCTGGAGCCCAGAGTCTCTCATGGTTCATCTCCCTCTCTGATTTCTTCCTATTCAGTTTTCCCTCCCTTCCCCTATGGTCCTCCGTGCTATTCCTTATATTCCACATATGAGTGAAACCATACGATAATTGTTTTTCTCTGCTTGACCTATTTCACTTAGCATAATCCCCTCCAGTTCCATCCACGTCAGCGCAAATGGTGGGTATTCATCCTTTCTGATGGCTGAGTAATATTCCATTGTATATATGGACCACATCTTCTTTATCCATTCGTCTGTTGAAGGGCATCTCGGCTCCTTCCACAGTTTGGTTATTGTGGACATTGCTGCTATGAACATTGGGGTGCGTTTGCCCCTTCTTTTCACTACATCTGTGTCTTTGGTACTAGTAAATACCTAGTAGTGCAGTTGCTGGGTCGTAGGGGAGCTCTATCTTCAACGTCTGAAGAAACTCTATACTATTTTCCAGAGTGGCTGCACCAGCTTACATTCCCACCAACAGTGTAGGAGGGTTCCCCTTTCTCCACATCCTCACCAACATTTGTTGTTTCCTGCCTTGTTAATTTTTGCCATTCTAACTGGTGTGAGGTGGTATCTCATTGTGGTTTTGATTTGTATTTCCCTGATGCCGAGTGATGCTGACCAGTTTTTCATGTGTCTGTTGGCCATTTGGATGTCTTCTCTGTAGAAATGTCTGTTCATGTCTTCTGCCCATTTTTTGATTGGATTATTTGTTTTTTGGGTGTTGAGTTTGATTATGTTCTTTTTAGATTTTGGATACTAGCCCTTTCTGATACGTCATTTGCAAATATCTTCTCCCATTCTGTCGGTTGTCTTTTGGTTTTATTGACTGTTTCCTTTGCTGTACAGAAGCTTTTTATCTTGATGAAGTCCCAATAGTTCATTTTTGCTTTTGTTTCCCTTGCCTTTGGAGACATGCCTTGAAAGAAGTTGCTGTGGCTGATGTCACAATAAAAAAAACTTAGGTTGTGGGTGTTCATTTTACTACTACTATTCTTTCCACCTTTTCATAATGAATAATTTTTTTTAAAGATTTTATTTATTTATTTGACACAGAGTGAGAGTGCACAAGCAGGGGGAGCAGCAGAGGGAGAGGGAGAAGCAGGCTTCCCGCTGAGGAGGGAGCCCGACATGGGGCTCGATCCCAGGACCCTGGGATCACGACCTGAGCCAAAGGCAGATGCTTAATGACTGAGTCCCCCAGGCGCTCCTTTTTTTTTTTTTAAGATTTTTATTTATTTATTTGACAGAGAGATATAGCAAGAGAGGGAAACAAGCACAGGGAGCTGAAGAGAGAGAAGCAGGCTCCCTGCCAGGCAGGGAGCCCAATGCATAATGAATAATTTTTTAAAAAAGACTAAATACTGGGGCGCCTCGGTGGCTCAGTTGGTTGAGCACCCGACTCTTGATTTCAGCTCAGGTCGTGATCTAGGGGTCCTGGGATCGAGCCTCACCTCAGGCTCTGCACTCGCTGGGGAGTCTGCTTGAGGATTTCTCTCCCTCTCTTTCTGTCCCCCCAGCTATAAAAAAAAAAAAAATTAAAAAAGGCTAAATACCCCTCTGGTGACTCTAATGTCACCTTGTCTTTTTTGTACTCCTAGTTTTATGCTAAGGCTTTCAAAAAGCCAGCAGAAGGCCAAAGCACTTATTTTAAAAATCCTCCTTTATTACTTAGAAGTAAATCTGGAAAAAAAAAAAAAAGTAAATTTGAAGGACTAATCCCTTTCTGGACCTCCACAGAGTCTGGCTCAGAGCAGAATGGAGAAGGTTGGTTTGAGAAAGAACCAGTGCCTGATTAAAGAAGATAAAGGTACTTATGTGGCTGGAGTCCTGAGAAGTCACACCTTGTTCTGAGTGCTCACTAAAGTCCGGCAGGATTCTAGGGCAGCTCTCCAGATATGGTGAGGTCAGCAGCAGCATCCACTCTTACAGCTAGGGAAACAGCCTCAGAGAAGTTAAGTAACTTACCCAAAGCTGCTCAGCTGATATGCAATACATTTTTAACAGGCATTTTAGAAAGCAGAGCCTGGGTTAACCATCCTCCCTGCAACCCCCAGGCTTTTCTGTCTCCTTCCCTAAAAAGAGGGTGGGGCTGTAATATCCAAACCTATCAGCCCCACCACCACTCCTGCCACAGGGTTCAAGGCTGGTTGATTGATCAATCTAAAGGCACTGATCACTACTTAACCACGATCTCTGAACTGGGTGAGGCTCATGCAGGAATCAGAGAAAGAAACCTGGTCTCTGGCCTAAAAGCACATACAATCCATTTATGACGACAACACTGAGAAGCATAACTAGCAGAAATAACAGATTGTATGACTCCTACCCCAACACTCCTTTTGCACGTGGTTCCTCCTGCCACGATACTCACACTGCACCGTGATGACCTACTTAAAGAGGATCTTCTACCTCTGCTGTTTAGTGACTATGGGCTCCTCAAGCTCAAGATCTTATATTGTTTTTATACACTCAACACCTACAATGCTGCCCAGGGTAGACAGGGTGTGGGCAATACTGAATGCAGGAGGGAAAGAGAGTGACTAGGTGTGCAGAGGAAATCATCCCAATCCCCACCTTATCTGCCAAGACCTATTCTTTCCTCTCTGTAGTGGATTCCTACTAGAATCTGCAGGTCTGAGGCGCCTGGGTGGCTCAGTCGTTAAGCGTCTGCCTTCGGCTCAGGTCATGATCCCAGGGTCCTGGGATCAAGCCCCGCATCAGGCTCCCTGCTCAGAGGGAAGCCTGCTTCTCCCTCTCCCACTCCCCCTGCTTGTGTTCCCTCTCTCGCTGTGTCTCTCTCTGTCAAATTAATAAATAAGATCTTTAAAAAATAATAATAATCTGCAGGTCCTGGCCTGACTAGCTGCACCTCCGTAGGCAGGTGGGTATCTTAGCAGTGCTAGTCCCTATTTTCCCCAGTCCCTGGCTTCTAGTCAACCAATTTTCTTCATGCGTGATGGCGAATCATGAGGCAGAAGGCATCCGCTGCCTACAATCCAACCCTGAGACCTGGGGAAGGGGACAACAATAGCACCAGAACGCCCCCCAAATCAGAGATAAAGCTTCGTCTGTAGGCATAGCAGCACTTAGCAGTGCTCCTGCAAGGAGGAGCAGGTCCTCCTTGACCTCCTGGGTCAAGCCTGCTTTCTTAGCAAGTCCCCTGGGACACAAAGCTGTGCCAGTACATGGGTTCAGGTGCCAAGTACATGGGTTTCCCCAAGTGTTCCTAGGAGGCAAATAACCCGTTGCAGCCCTGGTACAACTGTCCTTCTGACTAGGAGTTGACTGGGCAAACCGGAGTCTTAGTAATAGCAGCTGCTCCCAAGGAAACATCCACCCCCAACGTCTGTGTCTCTGTGGGCTGGGATTTTTCAGTGTGGGCAGCATGCTCATTGCCACATTTTCCTCCTTCCTTTCCAAAGATGGCACTGAAAATGCATGATTTCCAGGGTCCAACGTGGCTGTAATGACTCCACAGTTTTCTTACTGTATGCTACTCATTGACACAGTTTTTAGATCCTACACATGCATATACTGCCAAGTATGTTCTTGCCTTCCAAAGCCTTTTTTCATTTTGGTCAATTAGATCAAAATGATTAGCATCACAGGCAGAATTTGAAGGCTGAAAAAAATTTTGAAAAGTACAAAACTGGAATTCCAACCTTGTGTGTGTGTGTGCATATGTTTTGTTTTTTGTTTTTGAGGTGCAGGGGAGACAGAATCTTAAGCAGGCTCCCACCCAGCTTGGGGCTCGATCTCACAACTGTGAGATCATGATCTGAGCCAAAATCAAGAGTCAGATGCCCAACCAACTGAGCCACCCAGGCACCCCTGTCCTAGTGTGATTTTATAACTATACTTCAACTCTTTGGAATGCATACTCAAATTTTTAATTGGAGGTTATGTATTTACATTCACTCAAGATATTCGAACTAAGAGATTCAGTTCAGAACAGTACACATTTGAAACTGCATACTACCCCAAGATACACACACTCAACGTAGACCCCTTAGTTCTTCCTGTTGTGACAAATTCATACAAAACCATGCTGACAAAGATGCTACCAGGACTTGCCCTCTCCACCCACCCTTGCACCCCCAGCTTTTTGCAAAGCTAGTTGTCTAAATACAATAGCATTTGTTACAATGACCTTATTTTGTCCTGCCTGTCAACTATAATTAAGTTATATATATAAACCTGCCTAGCTAGAAAGCTTTTATAAATGCATCATAATGAGGCAGTGTGGCGTAATGGTTTGGGGCAGGTTCGAGAGTCAGACCTGGGCTGGAATCCCAGCTCTATCTTCCCAGCTGTACAGCCTTGGGCCAGCGACTGAACGTTTCTCTACATGAGGTTCCTCTCCTGGAAAGTGGAGACAATAATGTGCCTCAGCCCGATACCCAGTAGGTGCTCCGGACACATGCATTGCTTATTTTGTTCTGTTTGTCCTGACCTTGAGGTTTTCCCTAATTGCAATCCCCTGCTGCAAATATCACAGAGAGAGAACACATGGGCAGAACAAATGGTTAAGCAGTCAGCATAACCTTGGGGGCCAACTTCACTGGTGATCGGACTATATTTTCGCATCACAAACTTTGATTTGGCATGGACCCACCACTTAGGCCCAGAGGATCACAGACACCCACGCAGGGAATGAAAACTCTTCTTCAAAGCTCTCATGCAGCTCGACGTTTCACTGCCCTCAGCAAAACACCACCTTGAAAGCCACGTCATCCCGAATTAGCCTCAGCTTCCACGGCCAACATCTCAGCACCAGGGAAGGACCAGCTTTGCCCTTACCAGAGGGTTACTCTCTCTGTTGTCCTCAAGGTGCCTACCCGCTAAGGGGGCGACTGTCCGTGAGAAACCTAAAGTCTCCTCCCCTCCAAAGCGGGGGTAGGCGCTGCTGAGCTCACCTGGGCCGTCTCCAACCAACCGACACCCGCCCTTTCAAACCCAATAGTCCGCGCTAATGGGAGAGGGGAGCAACAGGAACCGGGACGCAGCCGACACATTCAACAACAGGAGATGCTTAAACTGTGATGCTGTCAGGTGATGGAATACAATTCAGCCACTTACAACGACTAACTCAAAACGATGAAAAAAGATGCTCAAGATAGACTGACACAAAAACCCGGCGAAAAATCGTTTGTACCATGTAATGCGGTTTGAAAGTTTAAAAAAAAAATCCTTTTCCGTGCATGTGTGTTTCTGTATCCGACATCAAAAGCATGAAAGAAGATAGACCAAGATGGTCGCAGGGGCAAACCGTGCGTGGTGGAATTAGGGGCAAGCATCTCGTTCTTGGTTTTTCTTATCAACAGTATTTTCAATAACGCCCATGCCTGACATCTGGAAAGAGGAGGAAGTTAAAGGACATTAAGAATGGCCTCAACTCTAGTCCCTCTCTGGCTGGGTCACACCTTAGAAGAGCCGAAAGCAGACGCCGCCACCGAGCCCCCCCCATTCGTCTTTCCCCGCGCTTGCATGTGTGCGCGTGCGCCTGCGTGCGTGCGCGCGGATGTGCGTGCGTGCGCGCCTGCGTGCGTGCGTGCGTGCGTGCGTGCGTGCGTGCCACTGCCGTTCCTTCTCAGTGGCGGAGAATGCGTTTCTCGACAGCGGAGCGGGCGCGTCTCAGGGCCAGGAGGGTCCTGGCAGGAGGCACTTTGTAGCACGTCCCGACATGTGTTTCCAGTAACGCTGTTTGGGGCCGCTTTTTTCTCTTATCGCTCCTCCCGTGACCTTTGCTGGTTATAGGCTTACTGGCTGGAGCCAGGTGGATTTGTTTGATTTTTGTTGATGGTTATTAGGAAGAGGAAGTGCCAGAAGGGATTACCTCAAGTTTAAACCTATTTCCAGCAGAGTCCTGGGGCCTTTAATTACACATCTCGGGTCTGTTTGGTAAAGAAGTGGTCAAAGATGTGCTTTTTATCTCCCTCGGAATCTCCTGCGACTGGCAGCATTCCATTTGTGCCTGGTGTTCCTGTAAACTCAAGCCACAAGCTTCTGGTGGGAGGAGGGGTGAGGGTGGAGAATGGGATATGAAGTTGAAAGCTGGCGAGAGACATTTTTTAAAGCAGCCTACCTGGGAGTCCTGGGTCAAGCCATGCCATTTTGGAGGACAGACGGTAGAGAAAGACTGGGAGCTGCACCCCCAGGAAGCTGAAATTTTGGTTTGGGGACAAGACATACTGGAGCTCCCAGAGAAGTGTCCAGGGTCAGCTACTGCTGAACCACAAGGATGAGGACAGTCACAATGCTAAATGCCCAGCCCATTCCAAGAGCAGACTTTTCTTTATTTCTTGCTGATTTTCCCCCACATCTTGGTATTGAAATACTAACAGCTGCAGTCATCATGGGCAGGCAATCACTGTGTCTGGGATGATCAAGATAGCAGATCAGCTGTAGGGCAGCTACAGGCCACTTTTCTGCTACAGGTGGGTCTAGTTAGAGAGATTGGAGGACCAGCTGGTCCTCAGAAAGAACCTTTCCCATTCTGATTTCTCCAGGCCAGTGAAGGAAGACAGACTCCAGGGATGCACATCCCTCAGGGCATGAGTATGCTGCCATCCTTTGTCTTACTGGCTGGTTAGAGAGATTGCCAAATTACAAAATTGCTAAAATTCCAAGACTGGGAAGTTTATCACATAAAATGCAACTTTATTGGGGCAAAAAACTGTAGGTGCTCGCTTACTCAGGGTCTTACTCCATTTTTGGTATATACAGGGAAGTCAGGAAATTTAGCTGCTTGTATTAAAGACACAGCGATGTAGGTCAAATGCACACACAATTTCAGACAATAAGATTCCAACTCTCCCTTTAATTTAGGCCCCAGGGGCGATGGAATTTAGGGAGGAACATTTGGTTACGATGGAAATAGGAACAACTGGAGTTTAGTTAGAGGCCTCTTTCATCCTCGACTGGAACCCTTTACCACCCAAACTCTGCCCATGGCAAGACTGTCTTTCATAACCCCCAGTATCCCAGGAAATCCCTTCAGGAGCACTCAGCAATGGAGTACAGATTCTTGCCCCAGTCCCTGGAATCCTTCAACCCCCTCAAGGCTCGCTAAGTAATAGTCTTTTTCTTGGCCCTGTAGCTGTCTTATTAGAGCCCTGAAAGAGTGTGGTCTCCACCAGAAGAGTGCCTTCCATTGGGTTGCCCAGCCCCTTCCGGGGGCACCTCTCCCCATGAGGTGGGCACCACTCCCCATGAGGCCAGGGCCTGGGCGGGAAGGCCGCCTGGGTGGAGATGTAGAGGCTATTTTAGTTTGCCCACAATTCCGTGGCAGTAGGGACATGCAGCCTTTACATCTTACACCAGGACTGTTGAATGTACAGTATGAATACACCGATGGTGCCTTAAATGATGCTGGTGGGACATAAATTTTTCATGTTAATGGTTATATACTTACTTTAGTGTGAACTCAAGAAAAATGAGATAAGCACATCAAGTGGTTATTTCATGGATATTGATTAGGATGAGGGTAAGTAATAAATTCAATAACATTTAATAAAAAAATTTAAATAGGAATTCAATAATACTGGTGATATATAAATATGGCAACAGGCATGAAGCTGATTTTTAGGTGGATGAAGTCTGGGACAATTCTGTGCCAGTTAGAGTTAACCAACATGTATGAAAAACTCAGACATGTATATTAAAACACTAGGGATAGCTGTCCACCGTGTTAAGAGCTCTGGAATCGGAAAGCCCAGGTTCAGATGCTAGCTCTATCTTTAAGTTAGCTCTGTGACCTTGGACACATCACAACTCTTTAAGCCTCAGTTTCTTCATCTGTAAAATAGAAATGACAATTCTTAGGCGATTGTTCTAAGAATTAAATGAGGTAATCCTTTAAAAGTGGCTAGCAGAGCCCTTGGCATAGAGCAAGTTCCTGGGAAGAATGATGATTATAAATGGAAAGGACTCATTTCTAAAGCAGGCTGCCCATATATCTGTCCTAAAGGTTTCCTTCCGTGAAAATGTAGCCCAAAAAGTACAGGAACATTTAGCCCTTTGGGTCATGGATCCACTCCCAGGCAAATGTGTGCACACACACTTGCAAACACCAAAACTGCGTACAATTTTACGTAGGCACAGTTGACACCACCTTTAGCCACTTCCTGAGCTGACTACGGCCCTGGGAAACAGAGCCAGGGTAACAGGAAGTATCTCCACTACGTCTGCCGCAGGGCGCCCTGGAGTCGTCCTAGCTTCTGGAGTCGTCCTAGCTTCTGGAGTCATCCTAGTCCTCTAAAGCAGACTGCGGTTCTCTCTGGTGCCTCTTAATACACAGGTCAGCACAGCTTCATTCTCTACACGGGCAGAATGCAAATAAGGTCCTGAGAACCCACACAAACCCCTATACTCGGTAACTGGCTTTTTCTTGTTCTCCTTGTTATACAGCCTGGCCTTGCAATTTTTAACTCAGCGCTGATGGGGCTGGGTAAATTCAAGTGACTAGCAAATGTACATGGAAAACTGTGGGCCCCGATAAGCTGCTGATATGGTGTGCCTGCGCTTCCGCCTGTTCTATTTAAACACTGATAGACCCTTCGGCAAACAAGAAACCTTTTGTGCTCTGAGCATCCACAACTGCCATCCGGAGTCCATTCTGGACATGGCCAAGGCTCAGAGTAGGCAGAGTGGGGGTGGGAAAGAGGCAAACTTTTCCTGCACTTTATCAGATAAATGCACACAGGTAGGACCACTCTGATCTTCATTCCTGGGGTTCCAAATCTTTCTCCCTGCCCCTTGCCACACCTCGCAGAGACCTCTCAAAAAGTGAGCTGGAGAGCGTGGTTTTCTAGAAAATTTACTGCTTATCCTTCAAGGAAGACATATGGGCTGGTTCAAGCCATGGCCCACACACATCACACAAGTGAGTAAGAGATGAATAACTCAGCTTACAGAGAAGCAACAAGAGGAAAGCCAGAGAGTTTACTGCATGCACTAATATAAACCAAAAAGGGAGTCAAGGTCAGGCCCAAAAAACTCCATGAAAATCAGAATGCTATGGAGCCTGCAGACAGGTGTTGTTTCTAACAACCATTTGAGTTTTGGGCTATTTAGTAAACAGTTCGTAAATAGTTGAATTTGAATTTCTTTCTTGAATATAACGTGGGATTAGAGCACTACTTCTCGAAGCCTCGTTCTCCTGGATCAGCAGTTTGGCCATCACCTGGAAGCTTGTTATAAATACAGAATCTTGAGCCCCAGACTAGACTTCCTAAACCAGAATCTACATTTTAACAAAATCCTTAGGAGTTCATGTACATGTTACAATTTGAGAAGCACTGGCTAGAGTATTTATAAAGCCTCTATAAAGGTCTATGAAAGGGTAGTCAAAGATCATAGATTGTTTCCTCTCACATTTGCGGCAGATCATAACCTTAACATCAAGTCTTAAAAATTCACGTTCTGGGTGCCTGGGTGGCTCAGTCCGTTAAGCGACTGCCTTCGGCTCAGGTCATGATCCTGGAGTCCCGGGATCGAGTCCCACATCGGCTCCCTGCTCAGCAGGGAGTCTGCTTCTCCCTCTGACCCTCTTCCCTCTCATGCTCTCTGTCTCTCATTCTCTCTTTCTCAAATAAATAAATAAAATCTTTAAAAAATAAATAAATAAAAATTCATGTTCAATTTCGAAGGATGAGATTAATAACAATAAACCTGTTAATATAATAAATTTTGCTTTCAGTAATCAGTTCTCAAATCTAAGTGAAGAAATATTTCTCACGAATCCTTCAGTATATATGACATTGCTTGGGCAACTTCAAACACCCTTCTCTGACATGAAGACAGAATTATTCTTAGCAGTCCAAGACTACATACTCCTCCCATGAAGGTTCACAGCTGTACACATGAGAATTAGTGCAATTTTAAGAGGTTAAAAAAGTACTCCAGATTTAGCACTATTGACAGAAGGCAGAATTTTAAAAATCAGCATTGAAATAGTTCCGTAATGAACACAGATTACCTTTTGGGGGGAAAAACGGAGAAGGGGGAAGAAAGATCAATTACTGGCCAAGAGTGTCTTGCACTCTCTGCTGTGTGACAATACCCAATTTACTGGACCTCTCTGAGTCAGCTCCCTCAGTATAAAATCAGGATAATAAAATGGGAATAACTTCTGAATTTTTGTAGGATTAAAGGATATAATGCATGACAAGCACTTAAGAGCATTTGGACACAAAAGTGCTGAATAAATGTAAGCTATTAATAGGAAGTTAGTAATGAAATATTGTCTCAAGATGTCCCTTTGCTTAACTGGGGAGAGCAAAGACCCCTGGATCTTGTTCTGTTTCTGTGCAGTACTCGTTCTAAGAGCCTGCAAAATCACTTCATTTGAGCCATGGCTAGAAAGATTCAGATCATCAGCTAGGCCTGCTTCACTGGCTTAGAGGGAGAATAAAAAACTCTCTGGTACAAGCTAGGGAGGCCGAGGCCAGCGTCAACGTGTGAGGACCAGTGGACATTTCAGGCAGCTGTGGAAGGGTGGATGTTCTGTGCCTCCGGGCCAGAATCCCTCCACTGCCACGTCCAATGAAGCGGAGTTGGCAGGCTAGGAGCCCTGGGGGAAGGAAAAGGAAGAGTGGATCAAGAAGGAGCAGAAGAATAAAAAGAGGGGACGGAAGCAGGTGCACTCACAGAAGGGGCAGGTGTTACATCACTATTTGGAGTTCATGCTCTGACAGCACAAAGCAGATTAGTCTCGGCCTCCCCACGTAAGAGCCTCCCTTTCTTTAAAGTATAAAATAAGGATGGGGCGCCTGGGTGGCTCAGATGGTTAAGCATCTGCTTTCGGCCCAGGTCATGATCCCGGGGTCCTGGGATCGAGTCCCACATCGGGCTCCTGGCTCAGCGGGGAGCCTGCTTCTCCCTCTGACCCTCTCCCCTCTCATGCTGTTTCTCTCTTGCTCGCTCTCTAAAAAATAAATAAAATCTTTAAAAAAATAAAAAATAAAAAGTGAAATAAAATAAAATAAGGATAATAGTACTACCTACCTCAAAGGTTTAGGATGGCAATTAAATGAGGTAATGTGCATAAAGAATGAAGCAGCTTACTTGGCACATGGTAAATGCTCAATACATGGGAACTGTTACTGTCTATCTATGATAGGCACCTGCAGCACAACAATAATATACATATTTACTCTAAGTTTAATCCCTGGAGACTAAGAATTTGATTTGATGTGATTTTCAGATGTGTAGAGAACTGGATCTCTTTTAGACATCCCATCAATGAAAGACCATAAGCTTATAGGAAGCCTTTATTGTAATTGTTGCAAAAGCCTAGTTATTCTCCTTAGCAAAAGAACAGTGGAAAGAGGTATTAGAAGTTGGCTTAGGGCGCCTGGGTGGCTCAGTTGGTTAGGCGACTGCTTTCGGCTCAGGTCATGATCCTGGAGTCCCTGGATCGAGTCCCGCATCGGGTTCCCTGCTCGGCAGGGAGCCTGCTTCTGCCTCTGACCCTCCACCCTCTCATGTGCTCTCTCTCTCTCATTCTGTCTCAAATAAATAAATAAAATCTTTAAAAAAAAAAAAGAAGTTGGCTTAAAAAACACCGCCATGTCAGATTCATTAGAACTAGGTGAAAAGCAGGAAAAGGCAAGAGCATCTCCAGGACAGCAAAAATTTAACGTGTGACATATGCAGAATGGCTTAATAAGCGACCTCATTCCACTGGACTGTACCAGGCTAGGACTACCCAAAATGTCAAACTGATAAATATATAAAAACAAGACTGAAAAAGAAAAAACAGTTGATTGGGGAGGGGGGTAGTGGAGTAGAGGTGACTTTCAGATTTGTTGACTATTTTTTGCAAAATCAGGGTATTTTTTGAAACCCCTGTAAGATCAAGGGAGAAAAAACAGTACGATGGTCCAACAGCGTCAGGCAAAGTGAGGGATGAGTTGGGGCGCTCACCCAGGGCAGTGGTTTTCCAACCTTTTCTTTCACCTAGACAATATTTTGTAAACAAAATCTTATTGATAAGATTTTGATAAGAAACTCCCCAAATCCCAAATAAGAGGAAAAGACAGACAGGTCGTACCTCTACTACTCACGGGCATTCAGGAAGTAAATCAAAACCCGTGACTTTCTGGTTAGGTGGGGTAGAGGTCAATGGCCAAGGAAGGCAGAAAGTAACTAGGGTTGGCGTGGCCCGGGTGAGGCAGAGAAAAGGAGGCAGAAGGCGGCTACAGAGAAAATGGCCCTAACTATGGTCGTAGAAAAGAGATATGTAGGAATTTAGGACCGGAAAAGGCCAAAAGAAGTAGAGTCATCGAGGAAGTACTGGAAAGCTTGTAGGGGGAGGTGCAGGGAGGCAGGCACAGAGGATATGTGAAGAGTGGGGAAAGTAGCGAAGAATTTAAGGCAAGTGCAGAAAGAAACAAGGAGAAGGATAAGAAGTTCAAAGGACGCTTTGAAGACCTAAATCCACACAAAGATAGTGTATGGGAAATCTTGAAATATAATACAAATGGCCCAAGAAAAAAGGAGGCCAGAATCTCAGCCTGTAGAACTCAGGAAAGGAAACGAGAATCAGAGTTTATTGGATTTATAGAGTGTTTTGATGTGACTGAGTGTTGAAAGATTATTTGCCAGGGGGAGGGAAGTTTTGGTTGCTTGGTGGCAAAGAAGGCTCAATAATCCCTTTTATGGTAATCTGTGAGGATCAAATGAACATGTATACAAATAGAACGTCCTACATAAACACATGATGATATTACCAGAAAAGCAAGGGTAAGCCATATTCTCATCTGGGCAGCAGGAATTTAGGAAGGAAAAGAGTGGTCTGATTTATCAGGGATGGTCTAATGACAGCCTTGAGGAAAGAAAGAGTGAGGAAAGGCAGAACTTAGGGAAGCCACGTGGTCCTGAGAAGGGAATGAATGCCCTTGGTTTGAATTATAGGTTTGGGTTTTTTGTGTCCTGCCCTTGGATCCAGTGCTGTAGCTGGTTGCAGAGCTGCCAGGCACTTTACCTACATTATCCCATTTAAAATTAAAAACAGCTCCGTGAGAAAATATTCTGGAACGCAGGTTAGGAAAACAAAGTTTGGCTAGGGCAACTGAATGACCTAGATTGCACAGCTAGGAAGTGGGGAGTGAGGGTTCAAGCCCTGGCCCAGTGGATTTGGGCCTGCACCTCCCTTTGCAGCTGGTTTACCAGGTCCCTGAAATGCACCCCCCACCCCATCCTTGTTGGCTCTTTGGGCAGCAGGGACTTCCCCAGGTGGCAGCAATCTCTCTTTCCTTGGAGGGTATTTGGTTTTACAAAGATCTTTAGTGCCCTTCTGGTAAAAATAAAATTAGAGGCAGGTAAATGTAACTTGGAAAGTGTAAAAAAACTTCTTCCACCACTATGCAAGTAAGCCAGAGAAAATGATGATGTATTGAGATTCCTGGACAGGAAAGCACTGTCTTATATCCCACCCAGCCCTCACCCTCGACCAGAAGCTCCCCGCAGCCAGGGGCTCTCTTCTACAAAGCCTGCATGCGTGACAGCCGGTACAAGGTCATACATATCATAATCAGCTAGTAACTTTTTAGCCAATGAAGGTCTAAAACATCTATATCTGAGAAACTGGAACAGTACAGCTATGCAAGATGACTAAGTCCTAGCAGTCTACTATACAGCATAGGGCCCGGAGTCAACAACACTGTATTGTGCACTTAAAATTTTGCTAAGAAGGTAGATCTTATGTTAAGTGTTATCACCAAAAAAAGGGAAGAAAAAAAAAACCCCCCCAAAACAAAAAGATGATGATGATAAAGAGGGCAAAAAGAAATTTTGGGAGGTGCTGGATATATTTAAATATAGATTATAGATTATAATAATAGCAGGGCCGGAAGAAACTTTTGGAAGTAACGGATGTTTATGGCGTCTGAATGACTTCTCTCCAAACTCAAGTTGTATACATTAAATATGTACAGCTTTTTGTATGTCAATCATATCTCAATAAAGTGGTTTACAACGAAAAAGCCAAGGCGCAAGTATTTACTTTATAAAAGTAGAACTTTTCTTTCAAAAGTACAGCTTTATCACCTCAGACCCAGGGGACTGAATTTCATGCATCATTCTCTCGGAGGGGCGAGAACACCATAGACAGAGGTGAAGCCATTGCCGCTTAGAAAGTGAAGATGCACGGAGGGTGTCTTGGCTTCTCTTCAGCTGTCTCATATCACCCAAAGCAGTGCTCTGGAGGGCCAGCTTAGAGAAACTTATGACCTCTATTTGGCCTTGTGTTCCTAAAAATTTTATGGGAATGTCACTAATAAACTAAGTGTGTAAATGCTTCACCATCTAGTTAAAAAATAATAACTGCTACTGGGACTGACTTACACTACGTATTTTCTGCAGAACATACTTAGTTACCTTTCCTTCTAATAAAATACACCTGGCAATAAATAAAAGGCAGTAAAAGTATCCATGGCTTGCTATTAAAACTTGATATGTTTTAATGACAACTTTTAGTATACTGGTTTTGGATGGATCAGGTATTATTTGAAAAAAAGCACCTAATTAGGTAATGATTGAGATTGGCACCGAGATACAAACACAATAATCTGTCCTAAACTAAGTACAGTGTCTGTACTCAGGTTAAAAATCTCTTGACATTTAGGGTGCCTGGGTGGCTCAGTTGGTTAAGCGACTGCCTTCAGCTCAGGTCATGATCCCAGGGTCCTGGGATCGAGTCCCACATCAGGCTCCCGGCTCAGCGGGGAGCCTGCTTCTCCCTCTGACCCTCTCCTCTCTCATGCTGTTTCTCTCTCGCTCGCTCTCCAATAAAGAAATAAAATCTTTAAAAAAAAAAACTCTTGACATTTAAATTATGTCTCCCCCTGTAAGATCAGACTGCACTTTAAAATGGTCAATATATTTCTACCAATGAGTCACTTGTACAAAAATGCTACTACAAAACACATTAGTCTTTTTGGCTTTTTGTTTTTCTTTTTAATGTAAACTACAGTCTAGTGAATTTAGTTCATCACACTCTTAAAAAAAAAAAGGCTACAGTGGGGGGAAAGAGTCTTTGGAATTTCAGGGACATTTGTCTTTCTTTTTTGTAAAAAGACCTCTCAAGAGGGTATCCAACCACTTCTTGGAGACATAATCATATGTAAAGAAAAGTGACCTGAATAAAGGAGGAATTAAAAAAAAAAAATCCTTAGTCACTCTTTTAAGTTTATTCTTCAATTTAGGCCAATCCTCTTTTATGGGGAGCTCCTAGCAATTAGCTAGCAATTTTATCCTGTGAGTCTAAAGGATTAAAGCAGGACCAAAGAACAAAAGGAACCGATTTGCTACCCTCTTCCATCAGTCCTTTCTTAACAAATCAGACTTCATTTCCTCTAGGGCCCTCCTTACCCACCTAATCTGCTTTCTTTCTTCCTCCCATGGTCCCTTAGGGGAAGGATTCGGAAAGGTAACATTAGCTAATGCCACCTAAACAAAATTCCTTCAGAATATACAAAGGTTTGAAAATGGCTTCAGAAACTAGAGGGTGCTTTTTTGTTTTCTCATTTTGGAACTCTGAGCGAAGTGTAACTTTTTTGGTCATTGGATCTTAAAACAAATGTAGTTGTAGGTAATAAGCCTCCCTAGTTAGGTTTACCAGAAGTCTGGACACACTCCTTCCCCTCTTGCAGACTATTTAGGACAGTGCTCTCATAAGGTCACCACATTGAAACGAGCACCGCCTGGGAACGGCAGACATGACATCTGTCGAACTTACTGTTCCAAATCTGTCAGGATGTGGGCCACATACAAACCTCTAGAGTTTCTGGGGATTTTAAGGAGCCTGCTAATCCATTCCTTTTCCTTTATCCTTAAACCATTTCAAACAGATGAGGATCCACTCTATTTTTAAAGACCTCCAAGGAAGAGTCCACAATCATTCTTAGCCAAATATTTAGAAATTAATTTCCCTATGGCCTTTCCCTGTTGCTCTGCAAACACACTCCTTTCCATAGTCCTGCTATAAAGAGGAAGTATTGTAGTCATGACCTTTGAGAAGACCTACAGACCTATTTTGAAGACAAAATAATTAATTTTACCCAGCAAACAATGCCCTGAAAATATTCTAATGAAAAAAAATTACCTCCTAATTTTAGGTGTAGGTATACAACTCTACAAATTTCTTCTATCCAACCTTCTGTGGAAAGTCAAGACTTGAGATGAGTTCTTACATTATTATCCTTATTTAGAAGCTCTGTGGAACTGCTACAGAAACCAAATCTGACTATAATTCTACAGGACGGATGTCAGAAAAACATTTTTTTTTTTTTTGTTCGAGCACGAGTTGGGGGCGGGGGGAGGCAGGGAAAAGCAGGCTCCCCGCTGAGCAGGGAGCCTGACGCGGGGCTCGATCCCAGGACCCGGGGATCCTGGGTTCCTGACCTGAGCCAAAGGCAGACACTTAACCAACTGAGCCTAGAAACAACCTAGAAAAACAAGGTTTTGTTTCAATACTAAATCTAGTGAACTGCTAAATCACAGAAGGGCTTAAGGCCGAATACAGGTGGGAGAACTACACACAGATTAAACCCCATTTCACAAATGTAGTCTCAGGGAAAACATATATAACATATGTAACAATCCCCCCAAAACGTTTTTCTTATATACATGATGGACACACAGACCCAGAATTTGAGAGTCACTGAGTCAAACCTAGAAATACATGGACTAATTTTGCTTCTTTAGGCCACCAGTCTCCACTTTTTAAAAACTACATAGTACCAAATGAACCATGAGAGACGATGGACTCTGAAAAACTGAGGGTTCTAGAGAGGAGGGGGGTGGGAGGATGGGTTAGCCTGGTGGTGGGTATTGAGGAGGGCACATTCTGCATAGAGCACTGGGTGTTATGCACAAACAATGAATCATGAAACACTTCATCTAAAACTAATGATGTAATGTATGGGAATTAACATTAAGAATAAAAAAAAAAAACTACATAGTACCAAATGATGCTAGCAATAAAAGGGTTCGTAAAAATATTGATCTAACAAACCAAGTGGCTCCCTTACCAATTTATTATCTGCAAATCCAGTTAAAATATGAACTAGAAATAAATCGATATAAAAATCCTTAAGGTTGATACTCAAGAAATGAACATGCCCAAATGACCAGAATGACATCTAAACCCAGCGACTGCCAAACACGGTCTATGAGATGTCCCATCAAAATAAAGATGTGAAATCAGGAAGCAGATGGCACAATTCTTTCTAAAACCTCACATAAGGGGACATTTTAGGCATTTCTGACTGTTGTGCAAAAGAAAAGAAGGATGTTTCACCAAGCGTTAACTCTAGCCAAGTTATGATAATAGGTTGTTCCAATCCTCCACTTGGCTCAGGAAGTAACTGGCTTAAATGGGGGAAAGCAGCTCTCAGTAGGGGACATGAATGCAAACCCTGACTGCAAGGTGGAAAATCACTGCAGCTCTGGATAAATTTCAGAAGAGTCAGGCTGTTTCATGGCCAGAAGGCAGCACTTCCCTAGCTGGATCGTTTAGCTGATACAAAGCGTCAGGAAATCACCTTTTCTATTTGAGATTCCTTTTAGGTTTTTGACCCATTTTCTTGCTTCCCAGGCTGCATATACCAATACCACTCTTGAACGTCCCAATGAATAACAATGAATACTGTCTTCTCAGAGCCTAGCACGCATCTTTCTAAGACTTAAAGGACCATTTTTCTCACTTTTGTTGTCTGTAAACCCACAATCACATATGGATGGGGACAAGTTTGTGAAACATTTCATTTCCCATATAAATAGTAAAAATGAATCACTTTTAGAGCACGATGGACAACATACAAAGCAGGATTGGGAGAGGTCTATTTTATACAACTGCATCTCAGTTTCTGACCTGGATGAAATCCTGCAAAATCCAAGAGAATTCTCTATGTTTCATATATTCTATAGTGATTTAATAGATTTGCATTTAAGTTTATATCTAATTCACCAATTGAACGTAAGAGTTAAAACTCTCAAAAATCAGCAAACAATGCTTTTTGGTAGGAACAGGTATTAAACAAAAACTTGTAATACATTTTAAGAGTTTCAAATTCTGAGAATAACTGGAGGGTCTGAGGGGATTAAAATGCCATGCATTAGATGGTATTTCAAATTTATAGCTAGGGAAACTATCCTCAGGAGGACAGCTCTCAATTCACAGATTTCCCATAAGAGCAGGTCTTTCTATAGGCTACCAAGTTGTAGGTGAGACAATGAACTGGGTTATCAGATAGCCTCTTTTTAGAATAAAGAGGATACACAATCAGTTTCCTTCTGGAAACCTTTTACTCTCAAACCTGCTCTCCCTTTTGGGAGTTCCTGGTGTATTTCTGGGAGTTGTTCTCCACTTTAGTAGCACAGCCCACCAAAACCTGTTTTTTATTAAGAGGCTATCTGCCAAAAGCACTTTTTCACTCTGTGGGTGCTCTAAATGACTACAACCATACACATATGCAAAGGTACATAGCTATATGCAAAAGGAAGAGTTAAACCAAGAGCACGTCAGTATTGGTTTAGCAAACACACTCAATCCACTTTAAATACCATACAGACTACAAATAGTATTGGCATTAAAAATGCACAAAATTTTAAAAATGCACAAACTATTTACAGAAGCTTCTTTGCATTTTGTTACACCTCTCATCATCTCTTAAAGCCTAAAAAGGTGAAAATCTAAATAGCTGAAAAACAGCGATTCTGAAAATTATTAAACTACATGTTACACACAACTTACCTGTGTTCATCACTGAGATTTCACCAAGAACCAGATTCAACGTAGGGCACAAGGGCCCCAGCTCCTTGTTCACAAAACACTCCCGCATACTTTACATAAATGCATAGGTCTGTGTCTAGCCTTGGCATGTTTGAAGTTAAAATTCGATTATCGGTATTTAATGGAATCAGGGCCAAGTGCTTCTCTGGTTTCTACCATGTTAACCTTCAAGGTTGGACACAGAAGAGGTGGTAGGGTTGGATTCAAAACTAAAGAACACTCCGTTTTTGTTGATTCTGACTTCAGAATCTTGCCACCTCAGCAGCTACTTCAACTGAATTATCACTTTTATTGGCCCTGGAACTCCCTTTCAGTAATTATATCTTCCTTTAAACCATTTATAGCTGTGGGATACCTTCTAGTTTAAGAAAATAGTGAAGGTCAAAAGACATTTCCTATGTGCTGCCAATGACTCATGGTGGGCCACAGCCCAAGTCAGGTAACTTACATTTACTTCATTAAAAATCTTGTTGCTTTAAAACCCTAAACAAAATTGATCCCATTAGTAAAGATATTCACTCTTACAATTTTTTAACAAGTAAATTTTAATAACCTTTTATTCCCACACAATCTAATTTTCTGAAAAAAGAAACTGCTACACAGAATCCTTTAAACATAGTTTGTATAATTCCAAATGAACAGGCAAGAGGTGTGAGGGACCTCTGGTCATGGATAAGCCCTAGTTGTCCCTTAGCTCAGGATCAAGGCCAGTTTAACTTCAGGCGAGTAACAGTGGTTCCTCAACATACCCTTTCAAATAAACTATTATTCTTAATTATGAATCTACCAAAGGGAAACAGAAAAGAATAAGAGACAAAAATGAAAAGTAACAGTACAGTATAAATATCTCCATCCTAACAGTTAACAAATGGTATCAACTTTACATGTCTGAAAAGACTTTCATATGTAGAACATTTAAAAGAAAAAAGAGAAATCACCCTTCTGAGTATTTTGAAAGCATGTCACACTGTAGGGTTACATGTGAGAAAGTCTTAAGGACCACCAAATATGTAGAAATAGGAATTCCAAATATTTCAGTTTCTGAATATACCAAACCAAATAAGGCACAAGGACCTAAGTAATAAATCCAAAGTGAGTTTAAAATGTTTCAGTTTATGTGATCTAGGGCCCTTATATTTTGTCCTGTAAGATAGTTTAAATAGTTCTCGCTGTTGCACTGCCCAAATTTATTCAGATTGTTAGAGATATATTCATTCTGAAACTTTAGAACAGAATAGGCTATAAAATTTTCCAAACTCTATTGTTGGCATAATCTAATTCAAAATGTAAGTCTTCAGACACTTTCATTAAAACCCCCTGCTTACCTAACTGCAAAATATAACTTGAAATATGAACAAGAACATATACTATTAGTTATAATAAGTAAGTTAGAATGATCATTCAAACATCCATCCAGGAGGCCCTCAATTTTCCTATTTGGCTTTCAAACAACCTATATACTTCTGTGCACTACATACTGACACCCCTAAAGAGACTTCCTAAGCTGATTCCAGATACTTACATGCAACAGATAAGTAACATTTGCAGCGATCATACCTCACTGGTGCTGGTTTGTGTAGTTATTTGACCATCTTGCTGCTTTATATTTTATTTAAGTGGAGAAGGTAAGAAAAAAAAATCAAACGACTGACATTATAGGAACCACTGGTCTTTAACACAACTGGGACAAGAAGAGAAATCAGGAGGAATGAGTAATCTTTCACCTCAAAGGGTGCTCAAAAGACTTAAACCAGGGGATTGTGTTTGAATGAGAAAAAGAGCAAAGGCAAGGAACATGCAGAAAATACTGGAAATAAATTATCTAAGATTATGTCTGAAAAATGAAGCATGATTAGGAATTCTGGAATAATTTAAGATCTCTACAACTCCTCCCCATTTAGTCCATTATGTTTTGCAGAACTAATTTTCACATACATCTTCAGGAACATATTGAGTATAAGAGAAGGGAACTTCCTGTGCTGAAGAAGAAAAAAAAAAAAGAAAGAAAAAATTGGCCCCAAACCAATTTTTTTTTATTTAGTGAGTAATTCTGCATGAATCTGTATGAATAAAGATTAGAAAAAATTGCCTTGGCAATGAACAAATGCAAACCAAGAAATTAAACACTAATCTACAGCAAAAGTTGCTACACAAGAGACGTTTATTAATGTTCTGTTGTATTTACAGTTTTAACATAGCAAACCAAGGTGAATTACCACTTGGCAGAAAGCACATTATTCTACGTTTATAACTCATCGGTTTCTGCTAACACATAGTAAAAGCAAGTAGTACTACAGTATGTTAGGGATCATCTCAAAAGTTCCAAACTAATTCTTTCTTTGCTCCTAAGTACCTATTCCCCTCCCTACTCCAGCCCTTGGCCTAATCATCAGGAGACCAGCCCCCCCCCCCAAAAAAGGGGGAAAAAGGGGGGTAGGGACTCTAATCACACAGAAAATGTCAAGAACTGCATTTTAGTAATTAAGCTGCATTTGCCCTTGTCCTTTTTATTTTATACAGTGACAACGCCTTTACAATTTTTTAGATTCATAACACAGAACAATAAGGTACTGCAAAATTTAGAATACAGACTATAAAAAATTAATGCTTATTATTTACCAATTAAGAACAAATTCTTGACCACACCTTAAATGTATTTTGCACTATGATTTTGCTTCCAGGTGTTCACAGTACAACTGAATAAATTTCCAGGTTAATTTTAACAGCAAGTATGAATTATGTGCAGAAATGCAGTCAAAACAAAAGTTTTAACTTTTGAGAAAACCCCTTTAAAATGGCCAGCATTATACATATCTTACACTAAAATACTTAATTCCAAGTTCATTTTGAGATGGAGGATGAATAAAGCAAGACTGCCCCCTACTGACTACAGGGACAAGGCTCATGCTATTTAAAATGACTACAAACAATAGATAAGGCATTATTAATACATCACATACTTGATTGCGAGAGCTTTTTCAAACATTAACCACTAATGATTCAATGACTACAGAATTTTGCGTTAACTATTAAAATTTTACACCTAGGAACAAATAAAGAGAAATGATCTTTTTCAACAGTACTTTTATTTTTTTAAAGCAGGTGATTATTCCTCTGTGTTCTGCATCTTGATTCACTTCCTGCAGGTGTTCTCTTGCTTCTTCAGAGAGAATTCATAAACGCAGGAAGGCCTTTGCCAGAAAACATCTGCCAGAGAAGGATATTGAATATTGAAACTCTAGTTAGCTTGTTATTTTGGCCAAGAGAAGGATGTAGTCACAAAAGAAAGCAGGATGTTTGGAGACACAAGTACATTTTAACATAGCTTTAAGATTACTATACACTGACATCATACTATTCAATAAACATCAAAATTTCAGTTCTTAAAGTTACCAAGGACTCTAGAACTAGGAAGAACTTGAATGCTTTCTCTAAAACCCATGAGGCCAGGAGTCTCTCTCTCCAAACTTCCTCACAAAAGAATGAAATGCAAATACCACTTCCTTTACTCTACACTTAACCTTCACAGCAATGACTGTAACTTGGGGGCTATGACACAGTAGAATCCAAGTGCACAAGTAATTTTCCTGATACACCCGAAGCTACTGTTTACCCTGCCAATTCTGTCAGATTTCACACAAAGATGATTTCCAATAAGGATGCCAATGATGTCATGCTGTACTCAGAACATGGCAAAGTTAAAAGACAACTGTAAACTCATAGGTATCACAGATTTTTTTTTTTTTTTTAAAGATTTTACTTATTTGAGACGGGGGAGGGGAGATGAGTGGTATGGGGGGACAGGGCAGAGGGAGAGGGAGAAGCAGGCTCCTCACTAAACAGGAAGCCAGATGCGGGACTCAATCCCAGGACCCTGGGATCACAACCCAAGCAGATGGCAGACCCCTAACCGACTGAGCCACCGAGGTGCCCACACATAAAACTTCTTCTTTTTTTTTAAAGATTTTATTTATTTGAGTGAGAGAATAAGCAGGGAGAGCTCAGAGGGAAAGGGAGAAGCAGACTCCCCGCTGAGCAGGGAGCCTGATGTGGGGCTCGATCCCAGAATGCTGGGATCATGATCTGAGCCAAAGGCAGACACTTAACCGATGAGCCACCCGGGTGCCCCAATACTTTTTTTTTTTTTTTAAAGATTTTATTTATTTATTTGAGAGAGAATGAGATAGAGAGCATGAGAGGGGGGAGGGTCAGAGAGAGAGGCAGACTCCCCACCGAGCAGGGAGCCCAACGTGGGACTCAATCCCGGGACTCCAGGATCGACCTGAGCTGAAGGCAGTCGCTTAACCAACTGAGCCACCCAGGCGCCCCCAATACTTCTTTTTAATCAACTAGGGGAAAAGTCTGTATTTTGGGACATGTATCTCAGAAAAAAAGTTATAATGTCCATATATTGTAAAGTCCAGTTTTCACTCCAATACTTTGAGGCATTTCTGTATTGGTATAATTGTTTTGGTGTTCATGGAAATAATGGGGAAAAGTATAAGGAACTTCTGATATTCATGCTAAAGAAAACCACTAAGGAGATACATACTACTTAATAAATATTTGAGAAACTACCTTGTGGTACCCTGCACCTACTACTATGTAGGTGGATGGGCTACTACGCAGGCCCTGAGCTTACTTTTCTGCCTTTCCAAATTCCTGTAAAAGCTCCAAGCAAACCTCTTCTAACTTTTCTGATTAGACAACTGCATCAATCTTTAAAAGGCTGACAAAACGCAGAGGAGCTACAACAAAAGAGGAAATCAACATATGCTTTCTTAAACTGTTAATATTCTACCAAATCCCAAATTCAGTAGGTATTCAAGGAAACCAGTACCACTGACACAAGAGCAACTTTTGTTTAGATTGAGAGACCTCAGGATGTGCAGGGACAAAGACATGCAAACACAAGGAACTTGAAAAACCAAGAAGCAAAAAGAGTATTGGCAGACCGATGTCAGATGGAGGTTTCTGCCAGAAGGCTAGACTTAATTACAAACTTAAGTAACTTCAATTTTAGCCGTTTCCATGAACAGAAGAAAACTGATGTAATTGTTCCTATTCAGCAAAACACTAAAATTTGCACGAACATATGATGCAGTCCAGAAAACTATCTGGCCACTTTCCTTAGACCATGCTGCTTCCCCGGCGGTGAATTAGCTTTAATAGATCCCTCAAAGTAAGAGCCACCCAGCGAACATTAAAATTCCATTAAGAGCACCTAGACAAGTGAGTAATGGGTGATCTCAATCACTGTACAGACTCCAGGGGAAAACGACTGCTAGAGAGGCGCTCACTTCTCTCTAAGACCTGGAGGCCTGTTCAGATGGACTTGACTCACAAATTGTTACAAAAACAATGGAGGCACACAACGGAGGACAGAAGGGTTTTAGGGACTGTAGGCTTCATTAGTAAACTGTAGATCAGATCACTTCAGAAACAAAAGGAACCAGGAGCCCAGAGATCATTTAATTTCAAGAGGAAGACAACCATGTCTTCCTGAACGTTATGTGAATTTTTAAAGCAAAAATTCCACTGAAAACATTTCTACTACCTAGCTACTTTATAACACAGTCCAATAAATCAAACTAACTTGAGGTGAACTTCCTTTAATAAATTGAGAGGTATTAGGAGGGGGAAGATTATAGAACGGGAAAAATCAAAGCATTTATCACCATATGGGGGAAAAATTTAAGTATCTGGTGTCTATTAGGTACAGCTCACCAGGTCAGAGGAATCATTTAATTATGAAGGGCCCTATCTCATTAACGTCAGGGCTTAAAAAACTTTCTTTCCTCAGGGCGCCTGAGTGGCTCAGGTCATGGTCCCAGGTTCCTGGGATCAAGCCCCACAGCAGGCTCCCTGTTCAGCGGGTAGCTTCCTTCTCCCTCTCCCTTTGCCCCTCAGCCCCAGCGTGCAAGCGCTTGCTCTTTCTCTATCAAAAACAAAACAAACAAAAAACACCCCAAAACTTTCTTTCCTCCTCTTTCACAGGTAGTTAAAATAACAGAATTTAAAATCTACTGTGCTTCCTAGGTGCAAGTACTTTCGGAGTAGTGCTGGACACCACGCTCCAGCCGCTGCAGCTAAACCCTCAATTACTTGGCAGCATCAGAGGAAGTGGTACTCACGTACATTTACTTTCCAGTTAGCTGGTAAATAAGAAAAAGTATGAACACTTTACATCTTGACCATTTCAGATAAAGAGGTTTCTAAAAGGGATCCGTTTCTTCTAAACAATACAGAAGGAGCATTTGCATTTTGTTCTTCTGTTTCCTCCCAGTCACACACTTCCTGATGCTGCCGGGCCCACCTCTAGCAGTTCCTTTTGGCTCTTCTTGCTGTGGGATAGGAAACCCGATTTCCTTTTTAAGCTTAAATGAGCTCCCGAAAGGGAACCTGAAAGCGGCCCCTAAGATAGTAGTACATGAGCTTTAGTGTTTGGCTTTTGTAACAACTACTTTAGCTGATTAGAAAGAGGGCTTTTGGGTCATTTCAAGGTTGGTTTGTGTGTACTGTATTTTGGGTCACCTGAAAAGAAAAGTCACTATTCTCAGACCTCTTTCCAGTAAAATGCCAGATCGTAGGACAGCATGGGAATTAAGTTATTTTTCTGTTATGGCAAAGCTATTTTAAAAGTCCCTACCTGTGTCTTTCTGGCAAAAAGTAAGCCTACAGCTAGCTTTTAACTAGTGACAACTACATTAAATGAAGTAAGAAGTCTCTATAAAAGAAAATAAAATCTTCATTCCTTATAAGATGGTTGGTTAGCACAACTTCAAACTCAATTAAGTTTCCTCTGACTTAGAGAAACATTCTACATTTGGATCTAGATGAACAGTTCTTACCCCTGTCAATGGACAAAGGAAAATCAGTCCCATGGGATATTATGGTTTTTCAGATTCACTCTGGGGATACTGACAATTAGTAAGGAAGTCATTAAAATTCTAAATGCTGCTCTAAGTCCCCAAACCCCTAATTTAGAGCGCTGAATCCTCTGGGCATGTCAGAAATTATTTCAAATCAACTAGAATACCAAAGTCAGACAGAAAAGGAAAGAAAACTATGCTCTCCACTGGGGATGCTCGAAATTTCTGACAACTCCTAAAGCACAATAAGCCTTCTGACTCCAAAATACAGAGAATCACAGGCCTATAATGTCCCTCCACAGCTCCATGAGCATTAGTACTAAGGACTGCCTACTTCAAATCATAACCCCAAATAAAGACATTTCAGAATTTTTAAAAATCCAAACAAAAAATAACAATTTTTATAAACAAAAGCCCCTCAATACAGTCTCTAACAGTATAGGAAAACTGAGAAGTTCAGGCTTTCTCCCAACCTGGCTATTATTTGTTATGTATTAGAAACAAGATGACAAAGTGATGCCTGGATGGCTCAGTCGGTTAAACGTCTGCCTTCAGCTCAGGTCGTGATTCCAGGGTCGAGTCCCGCATCGGGCTCCCTGCTCAGCGGGGAGACTGCTTCTCCCTCTGCCTGCCACTCCCCCTGCTTGTGCGCACTCTTGTGCGCGTGCTCTCTCTCTCTCTGACAAATAAATAAATAAAATCTTAAAAAAAAAAAAAAAAAAAACGAAAAGAAAGAAACAAGATGAGGAAGGTGTGCAATCCCCTAGTAAACATCAAAACTTCCTTCTAACTGAAGAATGAATAGACAGAGGTGTGATCTCAGTCCATTCAGAAATTCAAAGCTACCACTTGACTAGATAAGGGAATCTATTATTTTTTAAAAAGAGAAAGAAGGGGCACCTGGCTGGCTCAGTCCGTAGAGCATGTGACTCTTGATCTTGGGGTTCTAAGTTCGAGCCCTACATTGCAGAGATTACTTAAAAATAATTTTAAGATATTAAAAAAGAGAGAGAGAGAAAGAAATCTGTCCCTCAGGATATTTTGGGGCACCAATGTATTAGGGGAAATCTATAGGTGATTTTGGTACCCTTTGTAAGAAGGGGAACCATGGCAACCCAAAAGAATTAACTTTTGAATTTCTGGTAGGTAAGAGTTAAACCTGAGGCTTAGAAATAATTACCAATTATAATCAGATATGGAGAGGAAAGAAAAAGGATGACAACAGTAACTGCATAAAACTGCAGAGAACATCGGATAAGTCTCTTATTAAAGTTAGGATGTCCTAGACACAAAGACACATCATGGGCATTAGGGGCTAGGCCAGCAATATCAATGTCCACCTGTGTCCTAATTCAAATTCAGGATATGCCACACACTTTTAAACATGCAATAAAAACATTCCCCTTCTCAAAAAAAAAAAAAAAAAAACATCAACAGGTGTGGTAATCTTGATGACTAAACTTTTCTTTCAAATAAAATACATACTCCCTTGAAGAAACTTAACTTTAACCAACACAAGCCTAAGTTCTTTGTATGCTTTAACTTTTATAAGAAACGCCTTATGAATATACTCCACTATGTGGGTATCTGAGCTCATCTATCATTATAACCTTCTGTTACTTACATAAGAATATTTAATTATACATATAAAGTGCTTAAATGAGTGCTGAAAAATATTATATCATGCTTAAAAAAATTTTTTGTCATATTCGAGAAGTTCTCATCATATTATTCTGTTGCTTACAAACTTTTAATGCTGTCCCCCATCACCTGGCAAATTATATATGGCGGCTACTTTCTTTCCTAGAAGCACACATCCTGATACCACCACGAATCTTCAAAACTGAGAACTCCACTCTTAGCATATGATTACCTACACAAACTCTTGACTACCCAGCAGAAAATACAGAACAAATTAATGTTCATGAAGGGTCAAGCCTTGCAATGAGCCAACATGTCACTGGATTTTTAGGGCTGCTCTATGAATTCTGTAGTTCCATTGCAAATGGGCTTAGTACTCAGTACTTAGATACTTAGTACTTAGATATTTGAAAACACTGTCTCAACCTGGCTTTTCCAGCCTTGACCTTCAACACTCCTTTATGCTACAATCAAATTGCTGTCCCTTGAGCAAGCTCCATTCTTCCTTGCCTCTATTTACACTCTTCACTCTGCTTCAGGTGATTCTGAAATCTTCCCCACCCTATCCAATTTTCATTAGTAGAAATTCTACCCACCACTTAACCTTCATCGCAGCTGGTACACCCTTTACAAAACCTTGTCTGATCTTTGGGGGGTGTCTGGCTGGCTCAGTCAGTAGAGCATGCGACTCTTGATCTCGGGATTGTGAGTTTGAGCCCCACATTGGGTGTAGAGATTACTTAAAAATAAAATCTTAGGCGCGCCTAGGTGGCTCAGTCGGTTAAGTGTCTGCCTTTGGCTCAGGTCATGATCCCAGTGTCCTGGAATTGAACCCCGCATCAGGCTAGAGCTCTTCCTTTTTGTAGCCAGTGATATAAGATGAAACCAGCTCTGGGGAAAACCACCTAGGAATAAAATCAGGGCTTAGACTTCTGTTCTAGCGAGGCAGGGGAAAAGGCCCTTTCCCCTTCCTTTCCTTGAGTTTGACCCTCATTACCACCAGAGTGGTAATATCAGGTTATGAACCTGAAGAAGGGCACCAGGAAAGTCTCCCTGACTAATTCTAAGAGATGGAAGCCTTGGTGGGCTTGTAAGTAAACTAGACAAAAGGAGTTTCTTTTTATTTATTTGACAGAGAGAGAGAGAGAGACAGCGAGAGAGGGAACACAAGCAGGGGGAGTGGGAGAGGGAGAAGCAGGCTTCCCGTGGAGCAGGGAGACCAATGTGGGGCTTGATCCCAGGACCCTGGGATCATGACCTGAGCCAAAGGCAGACGCTTAACCGATGAGCCACCCAGGCGCCTCGACAAAAGGAGTTTCTAAAGCACCCAATGGTTTCTTCACTTTGGAGCTCTGGGGTTTAGGGGATCTAATTAAAGCTCAGTGATGAGGCCTGAAAGGCTCCTTCCCAATCTTTCCTCCGGAACTGGTACAGTAAGCAGTGGCTTCAGGATTCAAGATTCAAAGATCTAGGACCCCATAGTTGCAGCCAAATATCCTAGCTCCCTGATGACTACACTAAGACTCCTGCGTCTTCTGTATTGCCAGAACATGAGAAAACGTTTTCTCCTATGGCAGTTTTTCTAACTTGCCCTTTTCAACAGCTTTTCATGAAAACACCCCTTACTAAACTAGAAACTGCTAAAAGGCAAAGACCTTAAGAAGGCTTCTTTACCTTCTCTGTATTTCCTACCACAGGAGGTATACTCTACTCTGAACCTGAATAGCAATCTGCAATGTATCACGTGATTATACTAGGACTAGAATAAAGTTTTGATTTTTCATTTTATTTTATTTTTTAAAAGATTTTTATTTATTTGACAGAGAGAAATACAGCGAGAGAGGGAAACAAGCAGGGGGAGTGGGAGAGGGAGAAACAGGCTCCCTACTGAGCAGGGAGCCCAATGCAGGGCTTGATCCCAGGACTCTGGGATCATGACCTGAGCCAAAGGCAGATCCTTAATGACTGAGCCACCAGGCGCCCCAAGTTTTGTTTTTTTTAATACCTTTAATAAATAAAGAGAACTCTGGTCCTGGGGAGATTTGAGAAAGTTTCTGGCATCTTCCGAACTTTTGCATAATTGATAAATCCTCTGAGAAACAGGAGAAAGCCTGATTTAAAAAAGAAAAGTCAAGAATGAATTTATAGTTTCCGTATTAAGTCCCCTCCCCAAAAACATCCCTCTTGATAGCACTACTTTATCATTTTTCTGCTAAAAGCTATCAAAACATGAGTAATTTTCTCCAAAACTTCCAAAGGATTTCCATTTCTCAATGAGAAGACATAATCTCAAGAGCCCAAATGAAACTCTTTTTGCACATTAAGAATCTAATTGATCTAAAAGGGAAATAAAAAATAAGATGGAGTTAAACATGTACATTTGGCAACCTGAGAAGCATTATCAAAACCTACCTTCTGGGTTCCAAAAAAGTATTTCAAGATAATTAACTCCAAATAAATAAATAAATAAAGGACAGGTTATAAAATACTTTTCTCAAGTCAAAAAAAAAAAAAAAAAAACAAGTGCACCATCCCTTCTGGTCACGGTATTTTTTTTCTGTCAACTGTACATAAGCTGTCCACTAGATGTCAGGATCCCCTTATCCATTACAATTCTTTTTTTTTTTTTCCTTTAGCACCAATTCGTATATTCTCAACTCTGAACTCTATTTCTCTATTTTTAAAAAATATAGACAAGTAGGGTACACTTGGCCATTTATTTACCAGACACTAAGGGAGTTAAGACTAATTTTGTGTATCTATGCCAGAAGCTACACATTCACAGTTGGCACCTCTTCTAACAATCTGTGGGGAAGGTGATGCGCCCCCTCCAAAGATAGCTCACATGCTCCTGGTCCTCCTCCTTTAGAGCTGGTGTCTGAGTCTTAAGAGGGCTTTTTAAAAACACCTTCATGGTGATGTAACTCACATACCATGAAGTTCACTCATTTAATGTATACAGTTTACTGGGTTTAATTTTAGTATAGGTATGGAGCTGTACAACCAAAACTATTATCTTTATTTTAGAACATTTTTACCACCCCTAAAAAAATCGGTACCCATTCAGCGATCACTCCTCATTCCCACTCTGTTTGGTACCAAAAGCAGTAAGTGACTATAGAGCAGGGGTCACCCCGTTAAGTGCTGGGTTGGGGAATCCTAGTGAAATAGAGAACACATAACCTGTATGGAGGGGACACCTACAACTTAGCTCTAGTCAAAGGGTGGGTGCCATGTGGAAATAGAGGCCTGTTTTGCTAGATGTTCCAATTTTTAAGAAAAGTAAAAAAAAATTCAGACATTTTATGTGGAAACTCTTGATTTTTAAATGATGGCAGCTAATAAAAAAAAACCTCTGAAAATAACTGTGGAACAAACTAACCACAACTCCCGGCTAAATGTAGCTCACAGGCTGCCAGCTTGAGAGCTCTGTGTGGCCCTGTTCCTTGCAACAAAACACCCCAAAATTGGTTCTTTCTGCAAGAGAAATCCCAAAAATGACCCAAACACTGGGTCCAAATGCACAAATGATATCCAAAGCCTGTTTTTTTGCTTACTAGTAAACAGTAAGACAGAAAGATCAATTAATAATGAGTATTATAATTTCCCATGAAACTTCAATATAGGAAGACAATTCATTAAGTTTCTTTAAATAATCTGTGCTGTCAACAATCAACCTGAAAATATGCTTAAATGGCTCTCCTTTGGTCCACTCAGGATTTGCTTGGATTTACGCTAGGCGTGGTGGGGAAGGAGTCAGCCTTTTTCTTAAAGATACAATTTTGAGAATAAGCAAACCAAGAAACTATTCCTCCAAAGTAACTCTTCTTTGGGGCATTTTTATTATTAAGTGTCTCAATAATTAAGGAGGGGGGAAATCATGATTTCTCTTTCCGTGGAATTCCAATGACTATCAGCAGAGTAGATGATGTTGTTGGAGCGGTTGGGGGTGGTGTGATTTAAGACTTGTATTTTCCAAGTAAAATTTAGGTTCAGTCTATCACCATAGGCAAAGCAGGTAGGTCTACACTGTACTAACTAGACCCAATTAGCAGCATTGCCACCAGAGATCTTAATTATGGAGGCAACAAGAAGGCCCAAAACTGGAGACAGGAGCAAGTGATATCACAGAAGCGGGGCGAAGCAATTATACCATCTTTAACAGCTACAGGTTGGCCCTGCTATAATTCCATAGAAATGGCAGCAGGGATGGTGGTCTGTTATTGTACCATATAGATTTTCTATACAAAGAATGAAGAAGCCAACACTATCCACCCCAATGTTCATTTCTTTGCTTTAACATGTCTTGAAAGAAGAGATTTTAAAATAAATACTTAGAGCAAAAAAGATAATCTTAAGATGAACAACCTGAAATGCCTAGCATATTTTTTTTTAAAAAAAGGCCTCCTCCTCATTGCAAAATCATTCTTATTCTCATCAGTATTGAACTAAAGAATTCTGGAAGCCCAATAATGATCCTCCCAGAAGTTATTTCTAGCAAGGCTATACATTTTGTTTCCTGCTAACAGATCCAACTGAAGATTGGCCGCATACACTCCTGACTAGTTCAATTGGTTAAAATATACCTATGAACAATTTGGGGTGGAGTTTGTGAACCCTTCTGTGGCAATAATTCTCCAGGGGAAAAAAACTCATAGACTATAAAGTCATCTTATTAGTGTGGTCCCACTGCTCACATGGGAAACCTGAGAAGTATATATGAATGGGTTAGGAAAAATTCGACCACCACTATGAGACGTTTCATTAACATGCACGTTATTCTAATGGTGATGACAAACTAATCTTTAAGAAATATTTTAAAAATCATACTTATATTGCTAATCTCTTACTGTATCATAAGCAAGATGAGGGATGATTAAAAGTAATTTTACTTCTAAAATTTAACAATTATCTTTTCTCTCCTTTGTCTATGTTAAAAGCACTTACCTAAAACCAGGAACACCCACCAGAGCCAGTACTGACCATCAAAATATCCAGGGAAATAGGTGGAAAACTGAAAAATAAAGCAAATTAGTTTATAGTAGTTTAGCGGGTAGAAATTCACATTTTAACTTAAGGGCACATAAAACACAAGACTTCCATACACCAATGCTGTCATTTAGCTCTCACAATTTTTTTAAGTGGAAATATTTTATATATTACTGACTTGAAATGATTATCATATATGCAGATGTATTTCCTTTCGTGGAAAGTCAATCTCAAAATACAATTCTGGCTTTATAGACTCTTTGTTTTGAAGTTCTCTGATCTATTTATTTATTTTTTTTAAAGATAGTCTTACCCACATAATATTCATCCTTCTAGAAATACGGGTTTTGTTACTTAAAGATTTTATTTAAATTTATTTGCCAGAGAGGGAGAGAGAACACAAGCAGGGGGAGCTACAGGCAGAGGGAGAGGGAGAAGCAGGCTCCCCACTGAGCAGGGAGCCCGATGCGGGGCTCCATCCCAGGACTCTGGGATCATGACCTGAGCCGAAAGCAGACGCTTAACGACTGAACCACCCAGGTGCCCTTAGAACTATGTTTTGATGATACTTTTACTTTGGTTGCCCAGTGCCAAAACCAATTATTTTGTCCCGTTGTTCCAGGTACGCCTTGACCTCGGAAGCTTTATCATGTACATCACAATAATCCCATTCCTTTGCCAAATAATGGCACATTCTGGCCAATGGCAAGTGAGGGCTGCTGAGGCTTTCCTGCACTTGGAGAGCAAAGGAAGAGAAGAAATTGTTTTCTTTCTTCTGTTGAGCACGGCTGTGCTTCTGCCGTGATGCCTGAAACTGCCATAGGCGTTAGAACCCTGCCGGAGGGGCAGCTGTACCAACCTGCTGAGCAGAGGCGTCGATTGTCCCTAATGATGTCAATGAAACACTGATTTAACTATCCTCCACGGCAGGACTTGTTTCCATGGGAAATAAATTTTCCCCACTGTTTTCTAAGCCATTTTGAGCTCAGTTTTCTGTTACTCCCAGACAAAGGCATCCTGATACGAGTTGATTCATTCAATTCAGTTTTAACATTTTAGTCAGCTTAGTGAAAATTTTAGTTAAAAAAAAAGACTGGTGGGGCGCCTGGGTGGCTCAGTCATTAAGCGTCTGCCTTCCGCTCGGGTCATGATCCCAGGGTCCTGGGATTGAGCCCTGCATTGGGCTCCCTGCTCTGCAGGAAGCCTGCTTCTCCCTCTCCCACTCCCCTTGCTTGTGTTCCCTCTCTCGCTGTGTCTCTCTCTGTCAAATAAATAAAATCTTTAAAAAAAAAAAAAAGACTGGTAACTAATGTTATCTGTTTTCTATTGGGGGCTTTGATATCCAAGAGTTTAACACAGTTTGTGCACTAAAATACAGTATATTATTTCTTAATAGAATAACAATTTAAGATTTAGAGAAGGAATGAAAAACCTCTTTAGGGCTTGGGTTCCTTACCTAAGTCCATGGCTTAGATGAGTATGTATTAGCTGCCTGGGGGAAAAGCCCATAACTTTTAACAGATTCTCAAAGGAACTCAGAATCCTATGTGTTAACAATGTTAACAACTGGTTAAAATAAATAAGTAAGTAAGTAAATAAATAAATAAATAAATCTGAGAAAGTCCAGTGGTCAGTCAACACCCACTAATTAGTTAATAATGCCAACATATGATGAATACATTGATTTTTATCTATTAAGTTGACAAAAGCAATAAACTTACCTGAAATCACAGTACACTTTAAGAGACTAGATCTTTTAAAGTATAAATTACTTCAGCAATTCTGACTACCTGATAATTCCCAAATCGCTGAAGATTTCTAATACACCTTAGAGATAAGGCCCCCTAATGAAATAGCAATTGGTTAAACAGTTTCAGCTTCCAAACATTTTGGCATAACCAGTGATACTACTGATAAACAACCCTGGAAAGGAGGGGGGGGCGGGGGGGACAAAGAAAAAGAAAGAGGGAAGAAGAAAGACCAAAACTTTAATAGAATTAATGTGAGGAATGCCTGTTTTTGATGAGACACCAAAGAAGTGATATCTTTCCTTTTTTTACAAAAACAACTAATTTCAGAACAAACACATATTATCATATCATAAGCATTAAAAGCAGAGAAAGCAACTTGGGAACAACCTGTAGGATAGATACCTTGGGACGACCAATAGTCACTGGATTTAACTATAAACATGCATGAACCACCTGCAAATGATTTAGGTTCAACTTCATGAAACCAGAACAAAGACAAACCTAAAATCATTTTAAACATAAAACTAATGTAAAAAAAAAAAACAAAAAACCAAATAGTCAAAGTTATTCTACTTATTGTTTCTCTACAGGGTCTATCTTTTCTGGTATACAACTTACCCTGACAATCAGGATCCACTTAATTAGAGAGAGACCAAATCCTGAAATGGCCCCATACCTTCCTGCAGCTGAGGTGGTCAGGCAAAAAGACAGAAAAAATCCAATCCAGTTAAAGAGGAATGCCACTGTAAAGGCAGAGAAGAAAAAAACCATGTCAGACATGTCCTGTTACCCAAGAAGGAAGAGTGATCTCTACACTTGCTTCTGCTTAAATGGCTTTTCCAAGGATAAAAGAGAGCCCAGCCCAGCCCACCCACCATAACCCTTGCCCTACCTCCCCAAAACATCCATTTTCTGTCTTCTTCCCAAAAACAAACAAGAAACCATCTGCTCTGAATATCAGGTATTACACTATTATGTCTGCTATTTACTTTCAAAAATGCCTTAACATTCACCAAACTGTATACTTATGACTTGTACCCTTTATATGCTACACTTCAGTAAATAAAATCTGATTCAAGTTATTCATCCCCCTACTTCTATGAATTCTGACAGCTTACATAATGTTACCACTAAAGTACTACGTTTCCTTTATATCTTATCTTTTTAATATAGGAAATTAAAAAATGGCTGCTCACTTCTAAGTGACACACATGGAAAGATGAATGCAAAATAACGCCGAGAAGGCAAAAAAAATTCAGTTGACTCTGATCTGTCAGAAAATAGAAGCATGCAAAAAAAAAAAATTCCATCAGACTAAGGCCTTTAATCCTACTCTACAGGTCAGGTATGAGTAGGAGCAATGCTAAGGATCTCTGCAGACCTAAAAGATGAGGCTCAGTTCATGTAAAAATATAGCATCCCCAAAACTGCTTCAATTACATTTTCTATAGATAGTTGTAGAAATAGAAGACAAACAGAAGGGATAATAAGATAAAAGTGAACTAAGCTCTGAACATCTCAGTAAAAGGCATCAAATAAGCACAATGTATTAAAATGTTAGCTCACCTAGTCAATTTTAATTCAGTCAGATTCACCCATAATTCAAAGCACTCCAGTTTGTGGGAGGTGGCTCTGCTATGTGTATTTACTTACTGAAAAAAGTTAACATGAAAATCCCATCATTTCCTATCCTCAGCTGGTCAGCATCATCAAAGTCATCCCGACCCACAAAATCCTCATCCTAAGTGAAAAGAAAAAAGAATAAGGTAAATTCACAATGAATTATTCATAGGCAAATGAAAGGCATCAAAAAAAGTAAGGCAGGGGATAAAAATGAGTACCAAGGAGAAAATTTACTGCTTTGGCTCAATTCAAAACTATGAGCACTGAGGCTCAGTATGTGTTAAAAATTTCATTTTATCTTTTAAGTAAAAGATCTAATTAGAGAAAAAAAAATCTTTCTTCCATCTCTACAGTTTTCTAAACAAATTGTTCATTTTATAACCCAAGTTCTTTAACAATGAGCTTCAAAAATTATAAGATTCAATGGGAAGTATTAACTCATATATATCTAAAGCAAAGATATATATTTGGCTTATGTTCTAAAATCACTAACCCAGAGCCTGCTGGGGGCCCAGAATATTAGTAATCCAGGACCTATGAAGGAGCTCAAATGCTTTATGAGAAAAAGGACAGCATGATCACACATGAAGAGGCTATAGGGCTACCCACTGCTCAACTCCATAACCATTTGTTCACATTAGCATATAGGTCTGAAACAACCTCACTTCCAAGCTTATTAGCAGATAGGATCCTTTCCATCCTAACTTGAAAACATAATACTCCAAGTCTAGAAGGAACATGATCCTCACCAACATTAACACCCACATATGTGGCTCACCTTTTCAACTGATGTAGGTTATGTGTTGAAATACTGAAAAATATATGAATATACACTCACAAGTAAAAGTGAGATTTGTACACAGTCCAGTGAAGATTCCCCAAATGAAAAAAAAAAAGAAAAAAAACAACTTTAGGGACAGTCCAAACTCTCCCTACACAGACAGAAAGGGGGCTGGGAAGGCCATAACAGGTCTGGGGAGGGGGTACTAGAGATAGGAAAGTGTCAGTGGCAGCTTCCATCTCTAACTTAACACATTTCTTCTCCTGTTAGAAAATTCTTATAAGAGTGTGGTTTTTTTATGTTTTTTAAAATACTATATACCCAGTTTCTGACTTCATATTAGGAAAAACAAGGCTTTGCCTAATTAGACACTAATTGGTTTTTTGCATAAATACTCAAAGATATACTACAAAAGGACATGGAAGTAATTTCTAGTTATACTGCAGGTGCCTTCTAACTGTTCTTCCTGTCCTTGGTATCTCTACTACTGGATTACTCCTACAAATTGTTGCTCGGTTAATGTTTCTAAAATACCATATTTGTCTTACCCCTGCTCAAAAACTTTGAGTCTGTGTGACCTACATGTAAGTCTAATTGCCTCAGCCTTGCATTCACAACATTCTACAACCTATAGTCTGGTCACAAATTCCTTGCTCAAGCAAAATCAATTACTACATTCACAGACCCTACCCCACACGGGACTGGATTCACATCTGCTTTCTGCCCTTTTCCCTCTGGAATGTTCTTATCCATCAAAACTCAGGGCCCACTTCAAATCCCATCTTCCCCACAATCACACAGTAAAAAGTCACAGCTCTTAATGCTCACTGCACTTGTACTGCTGCTTAGGTATTGGTATTTGTGGGCCTTTTCCCCAGCTATATTTAAGTGCTTGTATGTAGGAGTATTGCCTCACTCAAAGTTTTCTACCTATCCATTGCAAAGCACATAGCACACTGTATAAAAAAGTGGTCTACACATGTTTGCTAAATAATGTTTAACAGGTTCCTAAATATGTATACTTGTCAGAGTTCTGCTATTAATCAGAGCTGATCACTTCGTCTATTTCCATGGGACAGTTACCATATAGTCTAACAAGACTACAGAATACACACAGGATTATGGAGTCTGGAATATCTGGGTGTGACTCTCACCTATGCTACCTATTAGCTGTATGAGTTTGGGCCAATTATTTAATCTCTCTGGCCCTCAATTTTTGCATCTGTAAAATGGGGATAATATAATCTCTACCTTGCAAGGCTATTGTGAAGACTTCAAACAATATATTAGAAACTGAGCACAGTACCAAGCATGTCATTTGCTCCCAATACATGGTTATTACATTAAAACTGTTTTGCCCTTAGGCCATAAGCTCCTTGAAGGTTGCTAGTTTCTCCCTGGCACCTCCAAGAACTGAGCACACACCACCATATAGGATCAGCCTAGACTGGGCTTATAAACTATTATTTCTGCCAAGCAGTGGTTTCAGAAGCCCCATCACTCATAGTAGGTGTGGTCTGTAAACAGTCTATTACCATAAGGCCTGAACTTCTGGGGCCTACACCATTGCACTGCCCAGGCTAATCTTCTGTTTTTGTTCTTATCATTCACTCTGGTTTCCTGCCAGGACTCGAGTCTGGAACCCTGACTGCCCCACATTCCTAGGGAATGGATCCTACTGCATCTTTTCCCACTATCTGGCCTAAGGCCCTACCTACATCCCCTTCAACCTGGATGAGTATTTATGAAACCACATCCAGTCACTTGCAGATCTGACATCAAGAACAAAGAGTGCCCCAAAGTCTCCTCCTGGCTTTCATCACACCCAGTGCCCCCTCCCATGAATCAACATCAGGCCAGATGGGATCTGAATTCACTATGTCCCCACAGATGGAGTGGTCTAGAATGCTGCTGGCATGAGGTTCATCGAGACAATTGCTGGGGCCCTTTTATAAGTTTAATTCTACAAAGTTGAACTTATTCTCTCTATAGATCTCCCCAGCAGCTATCTACCTAATACCAAAATAAGTGTGCAGAATCAAGGCAAACAGTGTATTTGCTAAATCAGACACTGCTCTAAGACATTTCAGTCACGGCAGGAAAGTTGAGAAAATGGTTGTAATAGTAGAGATACAGGGAAAATAAGCTGGCCTGACTAGTGATTTTCTGCTGATTTGTACCTTTTAATGCATCATTTTCCGGAAGAGGTAAGAGTTTGTTATCCCCAAAGAAAATGTACTTGTTTTTAAAAATTAATGTACTTCTACTAATCAGTACAATCATAAGGAATACATCAAAAGTGAATAACGAAAAGAACCTAATTCCCATCAAGCAGCCAGCAAGTAACATGGTAAATTGGACTTACTCTTCCAGGAACCAAGGGGATAGTAGCTTCAGCCTTGGTTCTCTCAGCTTCATCGTAGCTGGGCAGTGTTGTTGCCACATTATAAGATGGAGGCTTTGGAAATCCACACTCATCTTTGTAGTCAAAATATGCTGCAGAATAAAAAGGAAGTCACAAATATATGACCATTAGCTAAACTAAGGAAAAATAAGATTTCCACTAACTCTGGCAAACAAAAAAACAGCTGTTCCTCTAAGAGTACATATAGAATAATTGAATCGAAATGTTTATATATGAATATGAGATTGAGAATGATTTTTAAATTTATCCACCTTTCAATTATTTAAATTTATTCATTTAAATCACTCTGCCTTCCCTTCCAAGTGCCTTTAAACACATTTCAACTGCTATATGGTATGTTCACGAAAGGTATTTAATATTAATAGTGGTATAAAGACAGCATTTAAGCCAAAAATACCTCACCTGTGTGTGTGTAAGCTGTACCATGGTTTCCTCCTATTTATAAACAGGAAAACCAACTTAATAAAGAAGTTAAAATTCATTTCTCACAGGTTTGTTTTAGCATTTTGATTCTTCACATTAGTTTTACCATGTACTGTTTTCTATGATGTGCCTAAGGTAACTAATTCAGTTACAGAGCCATTATTTATTTGAATTAAATCTTTCATTTCCTCTTTTTAATGTTGCATCTTCATTCTCATTAACTCCTATTACAAGAAACTCAATATTTATTAGAAAAGAGCTATTTAAAAATGTATTAAATTTCTGCACAATTTTTAAAAAACAAGGATTTTGAAAAAAAAAAGTCTTATAGTTCATCAAGATTAACATTTTTCTTTCTTTTTTCCCTCTGGTTAATTGTAATTAACTTCCAATTTTACTGTAACGTATTACTGAAATCATGAATCAATACAGTTCACTTCATTAACAAAAAAAGAAGAAAAAGTCTATTGTACTCACATGGGCAGAAAAAGCATTTTATAAAATTCAACTTGCTGATAATAAAAACCCTTAGCAAATGAGGAATAAGGGAAAACATCCTTAATCTGATAAGTCTCTATGAAAAACCTAGAGTAAATATCATAATTGTAAATTTTTAAGTTTTCTCCCCTAAAATTAGAGATTTAGACAAAAGTGCCTACTCTCACTACTTCTTATCAAACATTACCTTAAAGGTCCTACTAGTTGATATAATATAGCAAGAAAAGGAAATGTAAGACGTAAGTATTAGAAGGGAAGAAAATAACTGTCCTTAATCATGGATGACATGATTATAGATGTATCAAACCCAAGAGTATCTATAGACAAGAATTAATATATGAATTTTAGCAAAGTCTCTGCATACAAAGTCTCTGGATGGATATAAACCATCAACTGTATTTCCATATACTACCAACAAATAGAAAATAAAATTATATATGGAACATTTTTTACAACAGCATGAGGAATAAATTTAGTAATAAACATGCAAGTCCTCAATATTGAAACCTACAAAATACTATTGAGAGGATTAAAGAAGATCTTAATTAGATGGAGAGATATATCATGTTTGTAAACTGGAAGCAGTATTATAAAGATGTTAATTCTCTTCAAACTGACCCCCAGATTCAGTGCAATTCCAACTACAATTCCAGTTTTTGTTTTGTTACATTTTATGGAAATTGACAAGCTAATTGTAAAATGCATATGGAAATGTAAAAGGCCAAGAAAAACCAAAGCAATCTTGAAGAACAGAAAGTCTGGGGGCGCCTGGGTGGCTCAGTTGTTAAGTGTCTGCCTTCGGCTCAGGTCATGATCCCAGGGTCCTGGGATCGAGCCCCACATCAGGGTCCCTGCTCAGCAGGAAGCCGGCTTCTCCCTCTCCCACTCCCCCTGCGTTGTGGTCCCTCTCTCGCTGTGTCTCTCTCTGTCAAATAAATAAATAAAATCTTAAAAAAAAAAAGTCTGAATGACCTACATTACCAGATATCAAGATTATAAAGCTCTATAATTAAAACAGTAGGGGATGGGCATAAAAATAAACAAACAGACCAAAGAACAATAAATGAATCCAAAAACAGACCCACTCATATATGGTCACCTGATTTACAATAAAGGTGACACTGCGGAGCAGTGAAGAAAGATTTAATAAACAGCACTGTACGAAATGGCTACCCATAAGGAGAAACAAATTAGTCTTGACCACTACCTTACACTACACAGAAAAAAACAATACCAGATGGAAAAGAAATCTAAATGTGAAAAATAAAATATCACAGCCTTTAGAAGAAAATATATGAAAATGTGTTATTGAAACTAAAGCTGTAGGGGCGCCTGGGTGGCTCAGTCGTTAAGCGTCTGCCTTTGGCTCAGGTCATGATCCCAGGGTCCTGGGACTGAGCCCCGCATCGGGCTCCCTGCTCAGCGGGGAGCCTGCTTCTCCCTCTGCCTTCAGCTTCCCCTGCTTGTGTGTGCTCTTTCTGACAAATAAATAAATAAAATCTTTAAAAATAAAATAAAATAAAATAAAAGTCTGGCTCAGTCAGTACAGCAAGAGACTCTTGATCTCAGTGTCATGAGTTCAAGGCCCACACTGGGTGTGAAGCCTACTTAAAAATTTAAAAAATTTTTCTTTTAAAGTTTGGTTGTTTATTTATTTTTAAGGCCTCTGTGTATTTAGATGAAATGCCACAAAACCCAAAGACTTTATTTGAGAGAGTATTCTTCAGGCTCTATTCTAGAAATAGTTTACCTCTACCTTTATACCCAATCTTAAGAATCTTTGTTATTTGCTGTGGGGCCCACAGTAAGATTAACAAAAACAAAGGAGAAAGAGATTAAAGGGACTTCATAAGGACAGCTATAGGAAATACCATCTAACAGCAAAGGGAGAATTTGATTCTTTAACCAAAGTTCTACAAATCTCAGTGAATAAAGGTATCACTACAGTATAGGATAGAATACCTTCTAGAGAATGTTTCTGATTATAACCCAAATCGTAAGGAAAAATTTAAACAAAGAATATGACATGTAAGTGAATAAGAGAGAGAAGTGTTTGAGAAAGATTTCTATTGAAAATGGTTGTAAGATTTTACAACTACAGAGAGCAGAAACTCAGATATTCAGGAAAAAATTACCTCCTAATGATTCTGGGTACTTAAATACAAAGGACTTTTATCCTTAATAAGAGCGGGATCCAACTTTCTTATTAACCAGCTACAATTTTCACTGGATGTCTTTCTAATGGAAAACCAGTACTTAGAGTCTGGGTAGAAATGAGTAAATATGGCATGGCACTGTGATTCTTTCTCAAGTCTTGGTGTTCTCATTCGATTCCATGAGACACCCTAGAATTCCTCAAAAAACTTTAACTTAGCATTGTTAGTTTTCGATGCTTATAAATAAAATTAATACAAGGAGACAGGGTTCAAAATTTGAAGCCAGAGTGGAGGTAAAAAACTTTCTGACCCATGTTCTTCTTCATTATAATGGCAGCCTCAGGGTCACAGAGACCAACAAATTTAATCCCACATCAACGGACAATAGCTGCCCCAAGTGCTGTATAGAAAAGGATTCTGAGGCTGTGTTTGGGATAAATGCTGTCTTCAATTTGCCTATCTACCCTGGGAAGAGGATGGGTTCAGTGGTGGCACCATGGGCCATATACTTGCCACACTGCCACACTTCTCTGTTAGAGAAAATGGAAGATGTTCCATCAAAACTGGTCAATTTTCAGCAACTAAAGGAGAGCTGCTCATCAGGCAGCTTTAAGCTACCCAAAGTCCTCAACTGTCAAGGTTTTCTTTCTCTTCCCCATCCCTTCTATATAAACAGGTAAGATTGTAAAAGACAGTCTGGCATAAGATGTGAAGATGAAAGATTACTTAAGGAGGGCTTAAACTATGAGAAACATCATGAAAGAGCTGAGAGACTTCCAGTTTTTTTTTTATTAAGAATTTACTAGCACAGGGGCACCTGGGTGGCTCAGTTGGCTAAGCGGCTGCCTTCGGCTCAGGTCATGATCCCAGGGTCCTGAGATGGAGCCCCGCATCGGGCTCCCTGCTCTGCAGGAAGCCTGCTTCTCCCTCTCCTACTCCCCCTGCTGTGTTCCCTCTCTCACTGACTCTCTGTCAAATAAATAACATCTTAAAAAAGGGGGGGGGGGCGCCTGGGTGGCTCAGTCGTTAAGCATCTGCCTTCGGCTCAGGTCATGATCCCAGGGTCCTGGGATCGAGCCCCGCATCGGGCTCCCTGCTCAGCGGGAAGCCTGCTTCTCCCTCTCCCTCTGCCTGCCACTCTGCCTACTTGTGCTGTCTCTCCTCTCTCATCAAATAAATAAATAAAATCTAAAAAAAAAAAAAAAAAAGAATTTACTAGCACAAAAGAAATCAAACGTACTATGTTCCAGGCCACAGGCACTAGAATCACAAAGAGCAAAACAATTAATGAGGAAACTACAAAAAGAATAAAAATCAGATGATCACCTGGTTGCTTAATTTCTACTTCCTTTATATTCTGTTGGAATGAAATTGAGTTCCATAAAAAAGCCACACTGAAATGGAGTTTTAAGTGTTTTCCAGAAGAGTAACATGAGTTTTGTGGTTTTTTCACTTTTGGCAATAAACTACAAATAATGTCAGACTTCTTAGGGAAAGCTGAAGTAAAGGCAAAGACGAATAGACACATACTGGACAAGCCTCTAGCCAAGTGCATTTCAAGAGTTCAAGAGTCACCTTGCCCAGTTACCTACCTGCACTCTCTGCAGAGATGCTGCTGTAAGGTGGAGGAGCGTCCCCTACTGCCTGTTCTGGCTCTCCAGGCTCTTCCTCATTCTGCAACTAAATAAAAATTCCACATTTTAATCCAAGTACAAAGCCACTTAGAGAAGAACCTGAAAACTGGAATAGCCCTTCTGGAAATCTATCTGGTAACATATTTCAAAAGCCTTAAAATGTGTAAATCTTTTACAAAGTATTCTGCTCTCAGGAATTTATCCTAAGGAAATAGTCAAAGAGGCAAAAAAGGGTACATATAAAAGTTACTGCAGCAAAAAATAGAAACAACCTAAATTCCACTCACAGGGGACTTACTAAAAAAATTATAGTTCATCTCACAAAGGATCACTAAGCATCCATAAAAACGAAAATAAAGAAAATGTGATAGCTGGGACAGATATTTATGCTGTACTGTTATATGACAAAAGCAAAATTTCCCAAAGAGTATGCATAATATAATTTGGTTGTGAAAGACAGATACGTGAAGGTCTAGAATGAGAGACATCTACAGTTTACAATGTTTATCTCTAGCTGATACAATCATAAGGGTATTTTTCCTTTTTGTTGCTTATATGTATATTTGAATTTTTTGTAATGAACATTTAGCACTTGTATAACTTTTTAAGTTAGAAAAATAATCTAGGGGCGCCTGGGTGGCTCAGTCATTAAGCATCTGCCTTGGGCTCAGGCATGATCCCAGGGTCCTGGGAATGAGCCCCACATCGGGCTCCCTGCTCAGCGGGAACCCTGCTTCTCCTTCTCCCACTCCCCCTACTTGTGTTCCTTCTCTCGCTTTGTCTCTCTGTCAAATAAATAAAGAAAATCTTAAAAAAAAAAAAAGAAAAAGAATCTAATAATAATCTGTTCAAGATAAATCACAGCAAACCAAGGTTTGCCACTATATTTATTCAGTGTGCACAGGAAATTAAATCTTAAATAACTGAGACATTTACAAAAACATAAAATTCTAAAAAAACCCCATAAAATTCTACACAATTCTACATATACAACCTCTGTTAATAAATCTCCCTCTTCCTATCTCAGCCATTTTCTCTGTAAAATCTACAGCCCCAGTTACTTTAAATAACTCACACTGAAAAGTGGGTCTTTCTGCCATTGCCAGTCTGGATAGTCTACCCAACTCATCTTCATAGAACGTCGGATTTAATTTTTCTAGTGTGACAATTAACTACAGTTCATTTAAAAAGATTAACTGGCTGAGAATGGGAGTCAATCTGTAAAGTAATAACAGAGAATATATTTATCGATGTAAATAACTTGGGGGTCCGGGTCCTACTATATGCCTTCGTAATATACGGAGCCACATGAGCCACTTGTAAAATACACACCTCTCTAAACTGACTGCAACGGAGAACTCCATCTTGAATTGAGACAGGAAAACTGAGAGCCCGACCTCCAGTAACATAGAGTAGAGCTCCCTAATTCCTTAAATTTTTAATTAACCATCTCAGTCTCTACTCCCTATGCTATTATGCTATTCAAAATCAGAAGCCAACAAAACTTTTCTGATGAACACTGCAACGTATTCAATTTCAAAGGAATTCTTGTGCCAAATTATCATCAACATCTCCCATCTGGGCACATTTTTCTGAACCCTAGAACTCTAATGTTAAACTTAGGGCACCCCCAAAAGAACTGTATTGTAACCTAAGATGAATTTCCTTTTAAAGAAGGCATATAGGTCAAAATAGCTACAGTAAAGCCACATATTCCTGAGACAGTAAATTATTTAAACAGAGTTCCTAGAGCCATGGTTCATTTGTAATTCTTTCAACATTATAAGAAGCTCTAGACAGGGTATTCTCAACCTGCCCCCACCTAACCACTTTTGCCCTGAGAATGTCACAAAAGAGTCAGCAGCAAAAACAGAGGCAAATATGGATTTTACAAGAATATTACCTCAATATACTGTGGCCAGTCATGTTCTTTATCTAAACCAAGCCTGGAATTTTTGACCCGTTTTAGATTTCCTGAGCTTGGTCAAATAAACATGTCACCTCTGCATAATTTAGGGTTTAGAAAGGAAGCATGACAATTCTGAAAAATACACAAGTCCAGAGAATAAAGAGGTCTTACATGCCAGTATCTATGAGATAGGTTGCTGGTCTCCTAGCAACCTGGAGATGTGCAATTTGATCATCCCACACCAAGGTACGAGATAACAAAGCAAAGAAATTCCAACTGTCTCAGAAACCCCCATTTTCTCTTCAGTGAGGGAAAAAACAAACATTTCCAGGTGAAGTTTTTCCCCTCCATTAAACTTCACCACTTTAGAATTGTGTACTAATACTATTTCCAACTGAAAACAAAAACAAAGGTGATAAAAAACACCCACTATGACTTTGGAGGCTCCACATGCTGGGATGATCGATCCCAGGACCTCACTCTACAGGCTTCCCAACACTGGCCTATTTTCTATATGCTGGTGGTAAGTTTAGGCTCCACCAAGAAATGTGTTTAAAATAAAATACTACCAGGTGGGGAAAAAAGAAAGGGGCAACCACGGGCAGCAAGTATCTAGTGACCACCATCTGTGTGAACAGTAAGTGCTAAACAACAGAATCCCTAAGTATGTATCTTTTTACACTTGGGGGTCATCTATGGCCGTTAATTTGGCTCTGCTAGCCAAACAAATCAGGTATTCACTAACAAAGGGGGGGGTTGGAAAGAATGCACACTAGAACTACAGTTGGACATATCTATAAGGCTATAAAGTTGGTTACTTTATAAAGTTGGATACTTTCGAATGTATTTTTAATGTTCCCTCTTCTGTCCCTGGGAATCTTTCCTGTGCAGCCCTCCCTGCCACATCTCTGAGGCTCAGGGATCTTAAGGCTCTCTTCAGACACTCTCTCAGAGAATTAGGGTCATTGTCACTTTGGGGCTGGTGTTGGAAAGATGTCCAGTGTCTTCCATCAACAAGGTCAGTGGGAGCATGAGTCCAACCTGTCACAGAATCCTGGCTGCAGGGGACACTGTGAGAGGCAGGGTTGGAACATGGGGAGACCTGCTGCTCTCTCCCTGCTGTGGTATTAGGTGTGGTGGGTGGGGAGAATCCTTTGATTGTATCTATGACAGATAATAAATACCCACTGGGGACTGATTCTTTTTCTGTCATATAACTTTCCTTAACAATTCTGATCAATTTCACTTATCTATTTAAATGGCATTTTTTTTTTCAAAATAGTAATTAATTACACAATTACCTATGCATGCCATATAGAGTACTGAGTTTAGTACAAAACTACCTAAAATTACCCAGGTCTCCATCCCTGAGATAGGAATAATCCAGTCATCTGAAAATCCGTCTGGCCTTTCTCTTTACCACATCCCCACTGCGTTCTCGCCCCCACTTTCCTGATTACCCATGTTCCACTCTATACTCTGAGTAGACACTGTCATGGCTCCCTAGAAGAACCCTAGAACTCTCCCACGTTTCCACTTTGCATATCACAGTCTGCTATGGTACCTGTTGGCCTTGATCACTTTCTATTTTTTTTATTATTTACTGTAAACAGATGTTAATAATGTTTTGTCCTCTAGATTTAGCCAGAGAAAGGCAGCATATCTAAAATAAAGAATGTGACTCCTTACTACCTTCCTCTGTGTCCTATCTATATTGTTGCTATTAGAATTATATACATGACATTTTACCTAAACAACAGTTTAACAAATCTCCCATACAGAAATCATACATAGTTCTAGTTCTAACAGAAGCAAACTAGATTTTTTTTTTTTAAAGATTTTATTTTATTTATTTGACAGAGAGAGACACAGCAAGAGAGGGAACACAAGCAGAGGAGTGGGAGAGGGAGAAGCAGGCTTCCCGCTGAGCGGGGAGCCCGACGCGGGGCTCGATCCCAGGACCCTGGGATCATGACCTGAGCCGGAGGCAGACCCTTAACGACTGAGCCACCCAGGCGCCCCGCAAACTAGATTTTAACAAGTTTACAGACACTATACCCTGCAGGTTTAAATTCTTAAACTTGAGTTCCCACTCCATGAAGAAGGCCTCCTCACTCCTCTCCCCTAAGAAGTTCTAAAGATGGTCTTCCATTTAGAAATGAGCTGTTTTTAATCAAGAACGGAGCCAGGACTAGGATTAGGCCCAAATTAAGGGCCAACATTTACAACTGTTGGATGGCAGTACCTAAGGCTCTTAAAAGTCACTCTTGGATTCTATTTACTAAGAATGGGAGAACAAGGGGCACCTGGGTGGCTCAGTCGTTAAGCGCCTGCCTTCGGCTCAGGTCATGATCCCAGGGTCCTGGGATGGAGCCCCGCATCGGGCTCCCTGCTCAGTGGGAAGCCTGCTTCCCCCTCTCCCACTTCCCCTGCTTGTGTTCCCTCTCTCGCTGTGTCTCTGTCAGATAAAAAAAAAAAAAAAAAAAAGAATGGGAGAACAAAAAACCCTACTAAACAACTAAGAGAAAAAAAAAATCCATAAAGCCTTATACATGACAAGAGGTACCAAAATAGGGGCGCCTGGGTGGCTCAGTCGTTAAGGGTCTGCCTTTGGCTCAGGTCATGATCCTGGGGTCCTGGCATCGAGCCCTGCATTGGGCGAGTGGGAAGCCTGCTTCTCCCTCTCCTACTCCCCCTGCTGTGTTCCCTCTCTCACTGACTGTCTGTCTGTCAAATAAATAACATCTTAAAAAAAAAAAAGGGGGGGGGGCGCCTGGGTGGCTCAGATGGTTAAGCAACTGCCTTCGGCTCAGGTCATGATCCTGGAGTCCTGGGATCGAGTCCCGCATCAGGCTCCCTGCTCAGCAGGGAGTCTGCTTCTCCCTCTGACCCTCCTCCCTCTCATGCTGTCTCTCATTCTCTCTCTCTCAAATAAATAAAATCTTAAAAAAAAAAAAAGAGGTACCAAAATATACCTCTTAATTCACACAAACACAACAAGCATGTGGAAAATAACGCTGAACTATCCAATAAATCCTTAAAGTTACAAGTATTCACACTATTCATTTTTATCTTGGTTAGGTCCTATTTAAGCAGCAAGAGATCTTGTAAGTTTTAAATCCCTTCTTTAGTTATTAACAATAAGTCTCAAAAAATCCTGGATCAATGCCTAAACTCTAGCTTTAAATGTTATTTTACCACTTATAATTTTAGAGTTAAATCCTAAATCTTTTACCTTACAGTGCAATTTTTAAACCTCTCTTTACCAACCCACGACTTCTGTATACTCTTTAAATCCTACCAAAAGAGACAGTATAATTACCAGAAAGTAAACAAGCACATTTCCTTAGGTAAACAACCGAGTGTGCATTTTACTCTGTTACTCAGAAATAACCAAAGTTTGTGAGGACTGTGTATTTTCTTTTTTGTTTTTGAATAGTAATCTTTATTTATATGGGGCTTCATTTTTTTTAAAAGATTTTATTTATTTTACTTGACAGAGAGAGAGAGAGCACACACGCACACACACAGGGGGGAGCAGGCTCCCCGCTGAGCAGAGAGCCCTACTGAGCCACCCAGGTGCCCCGAAGACTGTGTATTTTCTACTGTATATAACCTGTAGGTTTTTAATTGTATACTAACTGTAAATTGAGTTATTCTAACATCACCAAATTCTTTACATCCAAGAACAATTTTCTATTATATTGCTATTAATTAGAGGGTGACATTTAAAATAAGGTAAATAGGGCGCCTGGGTGGCTCAGTTGGTTAAGCGACTGCCTTCGGCTCAGGTCATGATCCTGGAGTCCCTGGATCGAGTCCATATCGGGCTCCTTGCTCAGCAGGGGGTCTGCTTCTCCCTCTGACCCTCCCCCCTCTCATGTGCTCGCTCTCATTCTCTCTCTCAAATAAATAAATAAAATCTTTAAATAAAATAAAATAAAATAAGGTAAATAATTCTGACAGAGAAAAACTCACCAATAAAAAAAAAAAATCTAATTTAATAATGGGCAAAGAGAGGCACCCGGGTGACTCAGTCAGTTAAAATCTGCCTTGGGCTCAGGTCATGATCTCAGGGTCCTGGGATCATGCCCCGTGGCAGGCTCCCTGCTCAGTGGGGAGTCTGCTTCTCCCTCTCCCTCTCCCTCTGTGTCCTCTCCCTCTGCTTTCTCTTGGTCTCTCTCTCTCAAATAAATAAAATCTTAAAAAAAAAATAAAAATGAGCAAATAGACATTTCTCCAAAGAAGATCTACAAATGGGCAGTATACACAAGATGCTCAACATCAGTAGTCATCACAGAAATGCAAAATCAAACCAAGAGCTATCACTTCAAACCCACTAATATGGCCATAAGAAAATAAAAAAGGAAAATAAAAAGTGTTTTTGAGTATGCAGAGAAACTGGAACCTTCATACATTGCCAGCAGGAATATAAAACTGTGACTGTGGAAAAGTTTGGCAGTTCCTCAAAAACAAGTTAAACAGAGAGTTATAAAAAGACCCAGCAATTCCACTCCTAAGTATATACTCAAGAGAAGCGAAAACATAGTTTCACAGAAAAACTTGCACGTGAATGTTCATGGCAGCATAACTTATAATAGTCAAAATGTTCATCAACTGATGAATGAATAAACAAAATATGGTATATCCATACAAAAGGATGGCTAAGAATAATCCATCCTATCAAAAAAAAAAAAAAAAAGGAAAGAAGTACTGATACATGCTACATTGCAGATGAAACTTGAAAGCAGTATGCTAAGTGAAAGAAACCAGTCACAAAAGACCACATATTTTATGATTCTGTTTATACAAAATAACCAGAAACAGCAAATCCAAGAAGAGACAGAAAGATTGGTAGTTGCCAGGTGCTGGAGAAGGGAAGAGGAGAGAGTAACTGACTGCTATAAAGGACCCAGGTTTCTTTTGGGGGGTGATAAAAATGTTCTGCAGTTATATACTGGTAATAGTTCCAAACCTTGTGAGTACAGTAAAAATTACTCAACTGTGTACTCTAAAAGGGTGAATTTTACAGTATGTGAATTACATCTCAAAAAAAGTATTTTCTAATTTTGAAAACACAAACCTACATAATGTGAATTTTAGTTAAAACAAAACTGAAGATGGGTGCCTGGGTGGCTCAGTCAGTTAGGCGTGAGACTCTTGATCTCATCTCCGGTCTTGATCTCAGGGTTGTGAGTTCAAGCCCTGTGTTGGGCTCCATGGTGGGTGTGGAGCCTACTTCAAAAAACAAAAAACACACCAAAAAAACTCAAAAAACCAAACTGAAGAGCACTCTGTGCACCTGCTCCTCAGCTCTTGCATTGGTGTATCCTTCCACCCATGCCACCACCACCAGGCCAGCCATTGCAGCAACCAGACCGTCACCAAGTTCTGGGAGTCATCAGATAGCAGGGCAGCGACACTACAGGCACTTACCACAGCGACAGCGACCTGCAGCTGGAATGGATCAACGGGTGCTACAACCAGGCCAAGGGTGGCAGGTACTTCCCCGCCTGTGCTCGTGAGCCTGGAGCTGGGCACCATGGACTGTGTGCACTCGGGACCCTCTGGGCAAATCTTCGGGCCAGACAACTTCGTCTTATGTCAAAGTGGTGCTGGGAACACCTGGACCGAGGGGCACTACACGGAAGGTACAGGGCTGGTCAACTGGGCGCTGGATATTTTGAGGAAGGAAGCTGAAAGCTGTGACTGCCTGCAGGGCTTCCAGCGGACCCACTCCCTGGGTGGAGGACCTGGGTCTGGGATGGGTAACCCCCTCCCCAGCAAGATCCAGGAGGAGTACTGAGACAGGATCATGAACACATTCAGTGTGGTGTCCTTGCCCAAAGTGTCAGACACAGTGGTAGAACCCTACAATGTCACCCTCCCAGTCCACTAAATCGTAAGAAACACAGATGAAACCTACTGCACGGATAACAGGGCCCTCTATGACATCTGCTTCAGAACCCTAAAACCGACCACACCCACCTATGGGGACCTCAACCACCTGGTGTCAGCCATTATGAGTGGGGTCACCAGCTGCCTGGACTTTCCTGGCCAGCTCAGTGCTGACCTGCACAAGCTGGCTGTCAGCACGGTCCCCCTTCCCCCACCTGCACTTCTTCAGGCCCAGCTTTGTCCCGCTGACAAGCGGAGGCAGCCACAGTACCGGGCCCTGATGGTGCCAGACCTCAGCCAGCAGATATCTGAGGCCAAGAACGTGATGGCTGCCTGTGACGCCATCTCCCTGACTGTGGCCACTCCCTGACTGTGGCCCCAGGGTTCAGGGGCTCCTTGTCCATGAAGGAGGTGGACGAACAGGTGCTTAACATCCCAAATAAGACCAGCAGCTACTTGGTGGAGTGGATCCCCAACAACATGCGAACAGCTGTGACATCCCACCCCGGGAGGTAAAACTGTCTGCCACCTTCATCAGCAACAGCACGGCCACGCAGGAGCTGCTCAAGCGTATCTCAGAGCAGTTCACAGCCAGGTTCCAGCGCAAGCCCCTCCTGCACTGGCACACAGGCGAGGGCAGGGACGAGACGGACTTCACCAAGGCCGAGAGCAACATCAATGACCTGGTGTCCGACTACCAGCAGGACCAGGACACCACAGCCAAGGAGGAGGGCGAGTCCTAGGAGGAGGCAGAGGAAGAGGTAGCCTAGAGCTGTGAGCCAGTAAAGCATGGAAGCTGTGTGAGCTCCTTATTCACTCACAAGCTGTTCTCGGATAGCCATGTCTCTGCGCGCACTTGCTCTTTGTCCTGTTATAACGTCACACTGTACAAGACACTACCTTTAAGGCATTTTTACGGTGGGGAGAAAAAGCCCTGAAAATTAACTGCTCCAAATCATCATTCTCTTGCTAAATCCATGTCTATGCCCCTTAATAGGAGCGAACGGTCCTGATCCCATCAGTATCCTCAGGGCTTAACATGGAACACATACTTGCAAATGGACAAAAATAAAGAAAAATAACACACTGAGCTGCAAACTAATTGTAGTAAAAAAAAAAAAATTCCTTAATATTCTCCCCTCCTGACAAAAATATTAGGATCAAGAAATCAAAATAGTTTGGCTAACAACCTATTTTAAGAGCTGAGGATGAGCAGCATTAATTTAAATTTTTCTACTTCAAGAGCTTCCCTAAAGATAATTTAAAAAATAAACACCAGAATTAGACTATCCCCAACAATATGTCTCATGTCAGAAGAAAAAATTAAATGCAAATCCTCTTAATACCAAAATAAAAACACGATTAAAAGTCAAACTTCACCAAAGCAAAAGAAATCAGAATAATGCCTTAAAAAGTCAATGCAGTAACAGATGAAAAGAAAATCCTAATACCACAGCAAATCCCCTTAGAAAGGCCATCAGTTTATAAAGCTTTTTAAAGATTTTTGTGGTTATCACTGCTACACACATAAATAAAACTGATGAATAAAATTTGGTTTGGAAGGAGAGAAAATACTCACAGTATTTATCTTAGTCCTTAGAAATGAGAGCAAATGCTATGAAGTATGATTACCAGCTTGATAAGTTTTCTTATTTCTTCACTTGAGATACAAGTAACAAGGAATACCATCCAGAGAGAAAGGAGGAAGGCAAGATAGTAGCCACTCATCTCCAACTTCAACTTTCCTAAGAAACCAAGGTACTCGCAGAAATCACTCCAACAACATAAAAATAGTAGCTAGACAGACTCACTTTTAAATAATTTATATATATATATAAAGTCTAGTCCATAATTTAAATGCAAGAGTGATAAATACTGTTTGTGCTTTTTTTTTAAAACCCTGTATGTTGTATTCATCTAAGAAATGTTAAAGCTATAAAATACCAACATGGAAGCAAAAACAACCTCTTAATTATATTCACCATTTAAAATGCTATATTAAGCAATGCTTTCTGGGGGAAAAAAAAAAAAAGGAAGTTGTCCCAACAGAACATGGCATCATCTATTCAAGGATTCTTTTAGACTTAAGAACAAGTCCAATTTCTGGATTTGGCATAGAGAACACTTCTAGCCTCTATTAAGATTTTCACATACACATATACATTAATACACACAGGTGTGTATATAAAGATGTATGTACCAAGATACACACATTAAGGATACGTATAACATACATACTAGGTCTCCCCAAATCCTGACTTGTAAAACAATTATATAATGTAATATTAAAATTACAAAAGAACTCAACCCTTTTAAATCAGTCCAATGCAAAATTATTATTAAAACTACATCCTGGGCACCTGGGTGGCTCAGCCAGTTAAGCATCTGCTTTTGGCTCTGGTCATGATCCCAGGGTCCTGGGATTGAGTCCCGCGTCGGACTCCCTGCTCAGAGGGGAGTCTGCTTCTCCCTCTGCCCTCTCCACTCATGCCCTCTCTCTTGCAAAAATAAATAATAAAATCTTTAAAAAATAAATAATAAATAAAAAAACTATATGCCTATCAGGGTGCCTGGGTGGCTCAGTCAGTTAAGTGACCAACTCTTGGTTCCAGCTCAGGTCATGCTCTTGGCATCATGGGACTGAGCCCCGCGTGGGGCTTCATGCTCAGTGTGGAGTCTGCTTGAGATTCTCCCTCTCTCACTGCTCATGCTCTCGCACTCTCCCTCTCCTATTAATGTGGATATATAACTTAGAGGAGTATAATCAAATGTAAATATATTGTGATTCAAGCTTTCCCTTCTCTCCATTGCCTTTTCTTCTGCCATAGCCCACAACAACTTTTCTCATGGATAGTCAGAAATTTGAATATTTCATTCAATAAAATTTTACCAGGCACTAACACATGCCAGGATGACGTCAATTTTTTATTATTTTCCCCCTAATGCTCCTGAAAGAACACTTCCATTTTTTCCATTTACTAGGAAAACTGGTTTTAGTACAAGCCATAATAATATTTAGGCTGATAATTTTGGATGTTAAAAAGTTAATCTGATATTTGTTAAATGATGTTTTATGTACAATTATTAAGATCAAGATCAACAAGGACAAAATAACTGTTTCATTAAATCTGTTGACAGAAGAACTATTCCTACATACCATTACACTAAAATACCAAAGGAAGTCGTTTCTTAGGTACAGTAACTGCTTTCTTCTGGGCTCTACTTGTTTTGTTATGTCAGTATTCTCTACCCTGTGATTAGCTTCGTGTTTGGGTCATCACAGGGGATGGCATATTTTTATCAGCAATTGTAGTAGATATTCATCTTACTGCTGTTCTTCAAAAGTAGACTATCAATTTCTTCCTTCATGGTTAGTTGTTTTGTGTCCAAGGACATGAAGCTGTCCACCCACATTTGTTTCTCATATTAAGAAATTTTATTCATTCAAAAGACACCATTAAGAGAATGAACACAACCCAGAGTGGGAAAAGATATATTTTTCAGACAAAGGACTCATAACCAGCATACATAAAGAACTTCTAAAAAACCAGTGGGGAAAAAGGAAAAAAAGAAAAAGGAAACCACCCAACTGAAAAACGGGCAAAAGACTTAAATAGACATTTCACAAAATAAGTTATCCAAATGGCCAATAAACTTATTAAAAAGTGCTCCATTTCACTGGTCAGCACAGAGATGCAAACTAAAACCACAGATGGTATTTTAAAAGCAGAAAATACCAAATGTTGATGAAGGCATATAATGACCAGAACTCTCCAACTGGGATTGTAGTTTGTACAACCACTTTAGAAAACTGTTTGGCACTTATCTATTAAAGATGAATTTATACATACTCTATGACTTAGCAATTCCATTCTAGTTACATATCCAACAGAAACATATATGTTCACCAAAAGACACACCAGGATGTTTAAAGCATCACTACTTATAAAATTGGAAACTACCTAAATGCCCATCAACAGCAGCAGAATGAATAACTAGGGCGCCTGGGTGGCTCAGTCGGTTAAGCGACTGCCTTAGGCTCAGGTCATGATCCCAGGGTCCTGGGATAGAGCCCCACATCAGGCTCCCTGCTCCGCGGGAAGCCTGCTTCTCCCTCTCCCACTCCCCCTGCTTGTGCTCCTGCTCTCGCTGTGTCTCTCCCTGTCAAATAAATAAATAAAATCTTAAAAAATGCTTTAAAAAAAATTTAATAACTAAATGTGGTATCTCCATACACAGCAATGTGAATAAACTATGACAATATACAATGCATGGGTGAATCTCACAAAAATAATGTTGAGCCAAAGCCAGAAACAAGAGCATTTTCTGTATGATTATATTTATATAAAGATCAAAGCCAGGCAAACCTCATATGCCAGTCAGTGGTTACCCTGGGGTAACTGGAAGGGCACTTGAATGGGGCTTTCTGAGTGCTGTAATGTTGTTTCTTGATTTGGGTACTAGTTAGAAGTGCATGTTCACCTTCTGAACACTAAGCTGTGCAATTTATGATTTGTGTATGGTTCTGTACGTAAATTATACTTTCCTAACAATTCAGGAAGGGGAGAAAAGGAGACTGGAAGAGTATCCATGACGCAGACAGGGACCTTTGCATGGTTCATCACTGTATTCACCTCAGCACTGCACGGTGAGTGGCACATCAGGGGTACTTTCTTAGCACATGCTGACTAAAGCAGGCATGGAGGTGTAGCTTTAATAGAAATCTACCTGAAAAAGCGGTGGCTTATCTTAATGCCATCTTAACCTACCAGTTCACATTTATCTCAAGTATTCACATTATTTTACAAATTACCAAATACATGTACAGGCAAGGCATGCAGCCACATGCAGATGAGTGCCGAATCTGTGGAAGGGACAGTGGTGACAGGTCCGTGAGTGAGCATCAGCAGCCGGTGGCATCCCTATGACTACTTAGCACCAGGAGCACATAAACATGAAGAAAACTGATGAGAAACCAGGCTTTACAAAGCAACAAAGACAAAGCTTACTCTTTCTTACTGACTGGTCCAAAAGCAAGGGAGGTGCGAGAAACAAAAGAAACTTTCAGAAGATTGCTGTGACCTGGATTATAAACTCAAAGGTGTTTGATTTATTTGCAGGCTTTATAAACTTATGCATTACATGTATTCCTTGTATATGTATTGTGTATTTCATAACAAAAATTAAAAGAACATTATGATGGGCGCCTGGGTGGCTCAGTCGTTGGGTGTCTGCCTTCGGCTCAGGTCATGATCCCAGGGTCCTGGGATGGAGCCCCGCATCGGGCTCCCTGCTCAGTGGGGAGCCTGCTTCTCCCTCTCCCACTCCCCCTGCTTGTGTTCTCTCTCTCGCTGTGTCTCTCTCTGTCAAATAAATAAATAAAATCTTTTAAAAAAAAAGAACATTATGATTCTATAATTACCAATATTCAAATAAATGGCAACAAAAGCTTAAGAAACATAAAGGAGAAACAGACTTCTTCAACATTTATCTCCTGAGAAATAAGAAACGTTTAACATTTGGTATTCAACCTATAACACTTAGCACAGTATAGGTATAAACAGGTGTTCAATAAAGGTGGTACATATGAAGAAAAATTACTATTTTAATCACACTGTCATTCCTAGAATGTTTTTTTCTTCCAAAAACAACCAAATGGGGGCACCTGGGTGGTTCAGTTGGTTGGGTGTCTGCCTTTGGCTTGGGTCGTGATCCCATTGTCCTGGGATCCTAGGATCAAGCCCTGAGTTGGACTCCCTGCTCAGCAGAGAGTCTGCTTCTCCCTCTCCCTCTGTGCTCCCCACCCCGGCCCACCCTGCCGTGCTCTCTTTCTCTCTCAAATGGAGAAATAAAATATTAAAGGAAAAAAAAAGTTTAAAACAAATAAATAAAGGGACACCTGGGTGGCTCAGTCGGATAAGCATCTGCCTTCAGGTCAGATCATGATCTCAGGGTCCTGGGATCGAGCCCCACATCAGGCTCCCTGCTCAGTGGGGAGCCTGCTTCTCCCTCTCCCTCTGCCTGCCACTCCCCCTGTTTGTACTCTCTCTCTCTCTGTCAAATAAATAAATAAATAATATTTTAAAAAATAAAAATAAAAACAACCAAATGGTATATCCAAGAAATGGAATATTCTACATTAAAAACACAGTAAAGTCAAAGTCCAGATACCAAAAGTGACAGACATGCCTAGAAGCCAGGGACTAGCGCTGACTGCAGCCTGCTTGGCTCTGGTAGCCCTGTGAACAACCAGAACTCTCTCAGGCTGAGAAGTTCCAAAAGCTATGCTTGCTTATTACTGTATTATTATTATTATGCCTGGAGTAGAGCATACGAGGGCAGAGATTATGGATGGGAAAAGGTATTCAAGAGAGTCTGCCTTAACTTAGGTTTGATCATGAGGTCCCCTTCTCCTCCAAGAACAATGAGAGCCGAGAAACAGAGAGATGCATTAAGCATTACATACCTTTCCCTCCATTCCACCATCACAGAAATGTTCCATTATGCAAGCGTTTAACTGCTAGATTAATTTAACACCATTCAATGAACAAGTTAGGCCATGACTGGTGTGGGGTAAAGGACTCAACAGTAAAGGTGACTGGTGTTTTTAGCCTAAGTCTGTAGTTTATCAAAGAAAAGACAAAAGAATTAAGTGCAATTTTAATACTCCACTTAAAGACTAAACACACACATGTACTTCTTCTTATCCCTTCCAAAACCATCTTAAATGTAAATGTCAGTAAAGTTTTAATTTTAAGGCAAAAAACTACAGAGCCGAGTGCCAGGAAAGGAAGCAGCAGTAAAATCCTGAAAGCCAGAAGCAGGATGACAGCTGTCAACTACCACAGCAGACCCAGGAAAACTGAAGCCTAACCCAGAAGGCAGAAAAGCAATCTGTCTTGCACTATATCCTCAAAAGGCTCAAGCAGTGGCAGCAGGTACTGGTGGAAGTAGGAATGACAATGAGATTTAAAAGCAGAAAGGTTGTAGACGCAGCCAGAAACACACAGCTCCCAAGATCCCCATTAGAGGACTAGAAATTTATTCTCTGGAGAGTGTAAAACAGAGTTTTGGGCTGGAGACACAGTTTAGGAGAAAGGGTAGCATATCAGAAAAGAGTGATGAAGTGAGACGCTTACGTACTAAATGTTGAGCTCTCCCAGCCTTCTTCCTCCCATTCAGCTCCCTTCCTACTAGCAGCCAGGCCTATTCTCTGGGAAATGCAGCAACCCAAGAGAATAGACCTAATGACACTGTCACTCAAAGCAATAAACTCCATCAAGCATACTGAGCTTCCAAACGGCTTTACTGGTTGTACACTCTGAACCATGCAGGCGAAGATCACCACACACCTAATGAAAGCTTCTAAAGGTCATAAAAGACCAAAACAAAGAGAATACATGCAATGTGGAGGAAACAAGTAGGCAGGAAGATGAAAACTTAAAGAAAGGAAAAAGTTTTCAATAATCTCAGAGGAGAAAAAAATCAGAACCATAAAACAAGGATGGTGTGCTATAAAGAAAAAAGGGGGGATTAGAGAGTTTTTGAAAATTAAAACTAACAGATTAAAAATTTATCAAAAAGAATCTAAAATTGAGAAATCTCGGGGCGCTTGGCTGGCTCAGTTGGAAGAGCACGTGACTCTTAATCTTGGGGTCATAAGTTTGACCCCCTGTTAGGCAGAGATAAATAAATAAAACTTTTAAAAGAAGATTAAAATTGAGAAATCTCACAGAAAGTAGAAAAAAAGACAAAGATGAAAAATATGAGATGAGGCTAAATAATTTTTAAATCACTACAAGAGGTTCTAGATCCAAAGAGAGGAGAAAAAAAAACCAAAGCAGAGAAAAATCAAACAAAAACTTAATTTTTTTTCTTTTCAAGTTTTTATTTAAATTCTAGTTAGTTAATATATAGTGCAATGTTGGTTTCAGGAGTAGAAATGAGTGATTCATCATTTACATATAACACCCAGTGCTCTCACAAGTGCCCTCCTTAATGCCCACCCCCCACCCACCTCCTTCCATCACACCTCAGTTTGTTCTCTATCATTCAGAATCTCTTATAGTTTCTCTCTTCCCCCATCACATATGTTCATCTGTTTTGTTTCTTAAATTCTACATATGAGTGAAATCATACAGTATTTGTCTTTCTCTGACTGACTTATTTCACTTAGCATAATATACTCTAGCTCCATCCACGTCTTTGCAAATGGCAAGATTTCATTCTTTTTAATGGCTGAGTAATATTGCATTGTGTATATATACCACCTCTTCTTTATCCATTCATCAGTCGAAGGACATCTGGACTCTCTCCACAGTTTGGACACAAAAACTTTTTTAAATTTACCAGAACTGATGGACATGGGCTTCCAGACCAAAAGGACCCCCCTGAATGCCTGGCACAATGGATGAAAGTAGCTCTCAAGGTACAACACAGTATTTAAGAATACTAGAAACAAAAAGAAGCTCCTAAAAACTTTTTTTTTTTAAAGATTTTATTTATTTATTTAAGACAGATAGAATGAGAGACAGAGAGCATGAGAGGGAGGAGGGTCAGAGGGAGAAGCAGACTCCCTGCCGAGCAGGGAGCCCGATGCGGGACTCGATCCCGGGACTCCAGGATCATGACCTGAGCCGAAGGCAGTCGCTTAACCAACTGAGCCGCCCAGGCGCCCGCTCCTAAAAACTTCTGAGAGTACGAGACCGAGAGCTAGAGAAAGTAGGTCCCATTTGAAGAATCAGACACCAAAACTGACTTCATGCTTCCTAAAAGCAAAACAGTTGAACTTAGAAGGCAATGGAGTAAATGCCTTCAAAATTCTAAAGGAAAATGTTTCTAGACCAAAAGTCTAAGTAACATAAAAGAGTCTTCAATGTACAAAGTCTCAAAAAAGGGAGGGAGGGCTTAACTTCCCATGCATTCTTCCTCAGAAAGATACTGAAGGCTGTGTTCTAGGAAAACGAGGCAATAAACCAAGAGAGAAAAGTGAATCAAGGAAAGGGGCTTCAATTAAAAACCCTGGGAAAGGAAACCCCCAGGATGACAACTGAACAGCAGACCTTGGGAGCAATCTTCTAGAATGGGTCAAAAGGCCAGGAAAGACCCCTTCCCACCCTCAATGATATCAATAAAATACCTGATGTATCTGAACATATCAAAAAAACTATGAGGTTGTATTAGTTAAGAGCCTGAGGATGAATTAGTGCTATTAGCAATTTATGATATGTACACAGAAATTAAGAAAACAAAAAATAATTACTTTTTAAAGTTTAATTCCAGTAGAGTTAACATACAGTGTAGTATTAGTTTCAGGAGTACAATATAGTGATTCAAAACTTCCATACATGACCCCGTGCTCATCACAAGTGCACTCCTTAATCCCCATCACTATTTTACCCATCTCCCCACCCCCCAAAATAATTATTAACTTCAGGGAAAATAAAGTACTGTTCAGGCAAGGACAAGAAACCACAGAATACCAAATATCTCAGCTGTGAACAGTATTTATTACTTTCAATTATTGTAAATGCTGAATATTGATCTAACCACATAATGGATACAACTATATCAGAAAAGTGAAGAGACAGGAAGTAGGAGTATACGCGACTGTGGGAGGGAGGTAAAAGACAAATCCTTACACCCCATAGCGGTGAAGTCAATTTTTTTTCAACAGTGAAAACTGAAAAATCAAGAAATAGCACACTATAAAATGTTCTTTAGCTACAAGGATAATAACAAAACAGTAAAAGAAACAGCTAAAAGAGCTAAGAAGCAGGCAAGTAAACAGGAGACTACTGTCTTTAGTAATAAGCCTGTAAGATTTGACTCTAACCTATATGCATGTATAATTTTGATATAAAAACTAAATTGAAAGTTAAAAAAGATAAAATGTGATTACAAAATGTGTCACAAAAAAGGAATCTCACTATGGTCAGGGGAAACTAACCTAATGGGGGGGGGTTACTCAAACTCCCCTTAAGACAGACTACCTAAATTAAGATGGGGGGCTAAGAGGGAAAGAGCATTCCAGGGAGAGGACGAGTAAGAGGAGGCCTCCAGACCAGAGAGGGTGATGCACTCTAGGCCCTGGCCCTGAAACACATTTCCCATTGGAAACAACAAGTCATGAGAGTCCACTCCTTCCCCCAAATCTTTGTCTCCCTCACTACATCTTGCTCATCCTTCAAGGCCAAGCTAAGTTTCATCCTCTCAGAAGCTTCCTACCTGGAACCAGGTGAGCTCTTCCATCTTAAAATGATGTCTTTTATCTACAATCTCATTCTCTGTATTAATATAATTAGTACTATATCAAGACCATAATACATTCTCTTGAATCACTCAATAGGCAAAAATATACAGAAGAAAATAAAAACCACCAATCTGATCTTTCAGCTATCCTTCTAGACTTTTGAGCAAATACAAATAATTGAATAAACTTTTCACTAACTGCATGGTGGAATTTTCCTTCATTAAATAACCTTTTGTAGTACCACTGCAGTATCTGAAAGTCAGTCTTAATTTTTTAAAGGGAAAAAAAAAGTTCTTTTCTCAGAAATAACTACAGCATTAACCAGGGACAATTAAATAATAAAGCAATCTGCTAAGAGAAATACAAAATCAGTGTTAGAAGGTATGCCCCAGGAAGAATGAAGAGGGGGAAATCGGAGGGGGAGATGAACCATGAGAGACTATGGACTCTGAGAAACAAACTGAGGGTTCTAGAGGGGAGGGAGGAGCGGGGATTGGTTAGCCCGGTGATGGGTATTAAAGAGGGCACATACTGCATGGAGCACTGGGTGTTATACGCAAACAATGAATCATGGAACACTACATCAAAAACTAATGATGTAATGTATGGTGATTAACATTAACAATAAAAAAGAAGGTATGCCCCAGTAATTGTTGAGATCCTTTTAAACAGTTACAGATTCTTACTTTAATATTTCACTGAAATGAGAAATTAAACTTAAAATGGCATTTGGATTACATTAAACCTGATACATGAAAAGATATTTTAACCTTCCAAATAATAGCAGATGCTAATATAATATGCCAATGATTACCTTTCATGCCCCCCATAAACTTTCTCCCCTTCTACTCAGCTGGTCATTTTGGCCACAGCTGAAAGGTGGCAAGCTGGCTGTGAAACTCACAAGATCACAAAACTCTGATCACCTCACTTAGCCACCTAAAATGAAACTGGGTCAACATGTCAAAGATAATTAATGCTGCCTACCCTCACATACATGACTGAGGAGAACTGATTTTAAGCACAGTTTAAAATACTACATCTGAAAACGCAATTCAGCTACAAGAGGACAAACTGCTGAAAAGACTCTAGTATCAACCATCAATCATGTATAAGATGCTCAACTGCAGATTACCCTCAAATCAAACTTCTTATTCTGTTTCAAGAGTTACATGAGAATTTCAAAACTTGTGAAAATGTAACTACTAAAAGCAGTGAATGAGAATACTAGAACTCAAAGAGCCAGCTTAATTTAAAAAAAAAAAGCTACAGAACTTTTAAAATTACTATTTTCTCACTTTTACAAGGACTTTATTAAAACATCTAATCAGGGACACCCAGCTGGCCCAGTTGGTGGAGTGTGTGACTCTAGATCTTGGGGTCGTGAGTTTCAGCCCCACATTGGGTATAGAGGTTACTTAAAAATAAAATCTTTAAAAACAAACAAAAAAATCCATCTAACCAGTAATAGTCCAGCTTCTATCATGAAGTAATAAAATTGTATGACAGTGGGTGATGATTTTGTGAACCTAAAACTGCTCTTAAAAAAATAAAGTTTATTGCGATGCCTGGGTGGCTCAGTCAGTTAAGCGTCCCACTCTTGACTTTGGATTGGGTTGTAAATCTCAGGGTCGTGGGATCGAGCCCCATGTCAGGCTCCATGCTGGGCGTGGAGCCTGCTTGGGATTCTCTCTCTCCCCCTCCCTCTGCCCCACCCCCTCTAAAAAAATGTATTTGGAAAAGTTGTAATTATTACTTTTCCTGATTTCTAAAAGCATTATTAATTTTTTGCTATGATATATAATGTTTGAAGCTGACAAGAAGGGAAAGACTTAAAACTAGTACTGAAAAATGACAAAATGGTATTCTGTACTCAGTGACCCATTTTTTTTGAAAATATACTATTAAGGAGACATTTTCTATATTTTTGAACAATGCATAATTTCTTTTATCTTTTAGCATAAACTCACCATCTATATTTAATGACATCACTTTTAAAAATAGTTATTCATCATGAAAGAAGTTTGCTAAATCATCAAGAGAATGCCATCTCTTTGGATCAAAGCCACCAGCTTCTACATACAAAAACAACTATAAGCTGGAAAGAGTCAAAGTGATATAGTCCAACTACTTCATTTTACAAAAGAGAAAATAAGGCTAGAAGGAGATTTAAAATTCTCACCTATAGTCACATAACCTCTTACTTCATGACAGAAGCTGGACTATTACTGATTAGATGTTTTAATAAAGTCCTTTTACCTTCTCCTCAATCAGTCTCTACTTAATGTCCAAAGTGAACCTTCCAGATACTGAAGTCTACATTACAAGCTTCAAAAACTGCTTATTGGGACACCTGGTTGGCTCAGTTGGTAGAGCATGCAATTCTTGATCTCGGGGTTTTGAGTGCAAGCCCCACGCTGGGTACAGAGATTACTGTAAAAAAAAAAACAAAACAAAACAACAACCCTGCTTATTAACGTAAAGTTATATGAAAAGTCTGGATGCTATAAAATAAAACTCCTAAAACGAGAGCTTCAAAATACTAAGAACACCACATTCCTGATTCCCTAGTCCATAAAATCTCATTTAAATTTCACAAGGACAAAATAACTTAAAAATAATTTAATAACAAAGTAAATTGCAAAATAAGCATAGAATTCTATAGAGAGAGGATTGTGAGGTTAAAGGGACTTGGGCTTTACCTATAGTGCTTTCAATTTTTATAGCACTGTATTTCATTGTTAATCAGACCTTAATGTTTGAGGTGACTGTGAGCAATAAATACATGGGTGTTACTTTATTCTATACTTGACACTTGTAAGTTGAAACTATTTCCAAGTAAGTTTGTTACATGAATTTTTTAAAAAGCAAAACATGATTATTAACAGAAACTTTGGGAAAAAAGAGTAATCACTCCTACCATTTTTCTTAACAACCTAACTATTATAAATGTATCAAACAACCCCACTAAAGAAGGTGAGGGGAAAGGTGCTGACCTAAGTACCTAAGCAACTTTGGAAACTAGCAGTCTGTAAGTCTAACAGCAAAAGAAACTGTATAAATGCCCTGTCCTCTAGTTGATAGAAGTGTTTCTCACAGAGGTGTAGGTTACCAATTCTGATACCACTACACACGTATGTTAGAATTGAAGAATTAAGTAAATGGATGGTGGGTGGTGGGAGCAAGATTTCTCACTGCTAAAGTGGGAGTTTCCAGACAGGCCAGGGCAGGAGGCTACAGTGATCCATGTAGTAATTGGTTAGAGTTGGTTAGTTTCATATAGATACAGGTGATTACATATAGAAATACTTATAGATACATATACACACATCTATTTCTTTACTCTGTTAACTTAGAAGGCCTAGAAACAATGGCCCCCTAGTAGCAATGTGCACAGATCTTGGTTTCTAGTATCACTGTCCAATAAAAGGAACCAGGCTCCTTGGAGAAATAGCTGATTCCAGGATGGGACAGGAAATATTCACAATGAGCCTCATGCCAGAAAGGAAGGAAGTGCTTCAAAAAACCCAAAATGATGGAATTATGTTAGAGGGACACAAGTGCCAACTGAAAGAGTTCCAATGGCCAAAACTGCAAATATCTGAGCCACAAAATAAATTAGTACTGGATTATAACCCAAAGAATAAAATAAATGAGTCCATCCTGATATCACTGAATAAATTAATAGGATGAGACAACTATCCTGTGCAGAAAAATTCTGAGTAATTTATGTAAATACCCTGCCCTCCACAAGGTGGAGCATAACTCTTCAATACTTAAGTGCATATTGTACATAGATAGTGACTTCCTTCCAAAGGGCAGAGTATGAAAAGCCGGGGGGGGGGGGGCAGGGGGGGATAATTTTACAAAAGAGAAACCTCATAAATACTACTTGAACCAGGTGATCAAGGTCAACATCAACAGTGTTAAGTCACATTGGTTGTACGCATTCTTGGTATGGTGTGATAGAAATGGCACTTTACCTCTGTGGTCTTCCTCACTAAAACCCACAACCCCAGTTTGATCATGAAAAAAGATTCAGACAAATCCAACTGACTATATGAGCAGATGGATGTTAGGTAAACCTACTGTAATCAGTTCACAATATATGTGAATCAAACCACGATGCTGTAAACCTTATTCAGTGATGTATGTCAATTTTCTCAATAAAACTGCAGAAAAAAAAAAAATCCCATTTGAGGGACAGTCTACAAACACCTGACCAAAACTCCTCGAAACTGTCAAGGTCACCAGAAACAAGGAAAATCACAGCCAAGAGGACCCTAAGGTAACATGACAACCAAATGTAATATGGTAACCTGTATGGGATTGTGGGACACAAAAAAGGACATTAGATTAAAAAACAAAATTCTGAATAAAGTATGGAGTTTAGTTAATAATAATGTATCAGTATTGGTTTATTAATGTCATAAATGTATCACACTAATGTAAGATGTTAATAGGGAAAACTGGATCTGAGGTACATGGAAACTACATTTTCTCAATGTTTCTGAAATTTTTTAAATGTTACAAAAATTAAAGGTTATTTAAAAAAATTTTTTTTTAAACTTGTTTTAAAAAAAGGAAAGGAAAAAAAATTATTAAAGCCTGAAGAATGCAATTTGAGCACTTACCTCTGAGAAGAGACTGGAAGGGAAGGGAAATCAAGCTTTCCTTTACAAGTGTACTGTCTGACTCGAGGCTATGAAGAATATCTGCGTACTAATGCCTAACAAGAAATGCTTAATTTTAATGCCACATTTAAGCACTGAATAATACATAAAATCAAACTTAAACAGAAGTCACTCCCTAAAGCCATGTATTTCTATTCATAAACTATCCAATTTCCAGAAAAACCTCCAAATCACATTCAAACATCTCATTAACTAGTAACTGATATTAGTGCAATATGTGAATTTAAACGAAAAAATGTCAATATTCAATTGCTAAGGGGCATAAAAAACATACATGTGAAACAAACTGCTTTTATCAGTAAGAAAATATTTCACCAGAAACATTCTTAAATTTGATCAGTATTTAGACCCAGTATGTATAACTTTTAATATAATAAATTGTGTTATTCAGGGAAAAAAAATGAGTCATCCTAATTTTAACAGCAGGAAGTGCTAAATGATGTCTATTAACACTCACTTTATTACTACACTTGGTGAAGGCAAAATAACACATCCTGCACATCTATCTAGACAGCCACTAGGATCAATTACAACTGGAGTATATAAAGCTCAACAAATTCAATGTATGGTATTTACCAACTGCCTATATTGGCAAAAATGATTTGAGAACAAAGACCATCAAGCTTATTATCAGCATCAATCTCTAATTAAATTGTTAGGAGCTGCTTTATCTAAATGGGCACCATCCACTACTACGAGAATATGTTCCATTAAACATCTGTACTTTTTATTATTTATTTATTTGAGCTAGAGAGAGCGAGCAAGAGAGAGTGAGAGAGAGCACAAGGGGGGGAGGGGCAGAGGGAGAGGAAGAAGCGGGCTCTCCACTGATCAGGGAGCCCAACACAGGGCTCGATCCCAGGACACCTGAGCTGAAGGCAGACACTTAACCGACTGAGCCACCCAGGCACCCCATAAACAGCTGTACTTGTTCAAAGACAACATAAAAGTAAATTATTAAGAAACCAAAGTAATTATTTTAAAGCCCTAAAAACAGATAAATCAGAAGATGGCACTTGAACCTCTTCAAGCCTTTCCTTTTTTTTTTTATTAGTAAGAATACAAAGTCACTCTCACAGAAGGATTTATTTTATAATATAATTTTATGTAAAGTAATATGATACAATCGGTGTCTAGCATAAAGTAATTTGAAGTTACAGGCAGGCAAACCAGGGGTTGGTGTCAGTTGAGATGATGCCAGGATTTCCTCAATTGGGCCTTAGTCCCTCAGTGCAAAGAGAGAATGATAAAACCAATTAAATCTCCCCTAACAAGTGGTCACCAGCAGAAGCAGGCAAGAAAATTAAGAATGAATCAGCAAGTATCCATCACCACTACAAAAAAACAGTCACTGCTTACTAAGAGGAAGTCAAATAAGAATCACAGTTGTAGGGCGCCTGGGTGGCTCAGTTGGTTAAGCGACTGCCTTCGGCTCAGGTCATGATCCCAGGGTCCTGGGATCGAATCCGCATCGGGCTCCGGGCTCTGCAGGGAGCCTGCTTCTCCCTCTCCCACTCCCCCTGCTTGTGTTCCCTCTCTCGCTGTGTCTCTGTCAAATAAATAAATAAAATCTTTAAAAAAAAAAAAAAAAAAAAAGAATCACAGTTGTAGATCTACAGCTCCTGACACAAATTTTGTTTCCATATTCATAACAGATGACAAAAGGGCTCTCATGATTTATTTCTCACATACGAACTGCTTACAACATCTTTTAGAGTTACGCACAAAAATATTTATGGATGTAATAACATGATTTCTAAGGTTTGCTTCAAAATAATGGTGGGGAGTATAAATGAAACAACAATACCCATTTGTTGATTACTTTTGTTAGATTTATTATACATTTTAGTATATGTTTGGAATTTTCATAGTAAAAAGGTGAAAATGTAAATATTACTAAGAAATGACTCTACTCCTACAACTCAACAAAAAGCAAAGAACCCAATTCGAAAGTGGGTAAAGGACTTGAACATGCATTTCTCCAAAGATTTACAGATGCCAAAAGCACATAAAAAAATTCTCAATACCACTAATCATTAGGGAAATGTAAATCAAAACTACAGTGAGATACAACTTCACGCCCATTAGGATGGCTTTATCAAAAAATAACAAGTGTTGATGAGGATGTTAAAAATTGGAACTCTTCAAAAAAAAATTGGGACTCTTATGCACTGCTGGTAGGAATGTAAAATGCTGTAGGTACTATGGAAAACTATTTTTTTAATCAAAAAATTTAAAAAAGCATTACCATATGAACCAGCAATTTTACTTCTGAGTATATACCCAAAGGAACTGAAAGCTGGCACTCAAAAGATAGTTGTACACCCATATTCACAGCAGCATTATTCACACTGGTCAAAAGGCAGAAGCACCCCAAATGGGCACCTTTGGATGAAAGGATAAACAAAATATGCTCTATGCATACAGTACTATTCAGCCTTAAAATGGGAGGAAATTCTGACTGTACAACATGGATAAACCTGGGGGATATGAAGCTAAGTGAAATAAGCCAGCCACAAAAGGACAAATACTATATAATTCCACTAACATGAGGTATTAAGAGTAATCAAATTCACAGAAAATAGAATGATGGTTGTGGGGGCCGGGAAAAGGGAAAGAAAGGAGTTATTGTTCAATGGGTATGGAGTTTCAGCTGGAGAAGATGGAAAAGTTCTGTAAATGGATGGTGGTGATGGTTGCCCAACAATGTGAATGTATTTAATGCCACTGAACTGTACACTTAAAAATGGTCGAAATGGTAAATTATATGTATTTTTTTACTACAATTTTTAAAAGTTTTTAAAAAAACAATTCTACCCATCTCAATATTTTTTGAAAAGTTTTCTTTGATCATTGCACATATGGGCCACAAATACAGCAAAATAACCTTAAAATCTTGACGTAACATTCTAAGGGGCATTCCAAGATATAATTACAACTTTTCAAACTAAAAAAATAAAACCACATGGGCACTTTCTGCCCCTTCCTCCAGGATCGTGACTTCATCTAACACTTCAGCATAAATATGGTTTGGCTTGGCAGAGATGAAATTCTTTCCCTGATCTATCAAAACCTTCCTCCACAATCCTGAGAGAATTTATACAAAAAGGTATCATTCCCAAAGCAGCTCTACAATGTCATCAGACTGCATTACAAGCCTATTAGTGATGCTTACAAGTGGGCAACTTCTGCAGCAGGCAGTAAGTCTGAAACTAAACATTTCACAGTCTATTTTTAAGCCTAGATGGCAGTGTCATTGTTGCTTCCTTAGATTAGATTCAAATCAAAAGAGCTGAAAACATTTCAGGAAGTATTTGGCAAAATTCATAAAACAGGCAAAGATACAGTCCAGTGAGGCAAAGAGGGACTGGAATGGATGAACAGGAATAAACACCTGCAGAGAGAGCGATGTATTACAAATTTCACAACACTGGGCCTCCCTACACCTTTCTGAAACAATTCTTCTGAATGTTTGGATATACAATCTCAGCTTCAAAATGCAAAAAGGGGGAAAAAAATAAAGCCATGGGGAACCTACGAGCCCAGGCTTTCTGCGCAGTCTGTCATAACACTAAATTCAAGTTGTGCACATAGTGCACTCCCAATAAGAAACCCATAAAGGCAAACTTGTGTTTGTCTTTAGTAATGAATCATACAGTCTTCCACTGCATTTACTTTACTAGAGAACCAGCTCTATCTGATTAACCAGATCGAACAGAACTCAGAACTGCCTTTTGTGACAACCAGAGTATCATGCTCCTATCAGGTTGCCTGGACAATTCACCGATATTCTATAATGCAAAAGCCTTTTAAATATGTATACTCTCTGACCAAGCGTTTCCACATCTGAAAATTTATACTAAGGAAAAGAGATGAAGATGTATGTAAATGAAACTTCAGTGAATAAAAAAAATTATGAACATACTTAGTGACCAATAGGCAACTGACTTGAACTATGGTACAACCACAGTTACATGCTATGCCGACATGAAAATATTAAACCACCCTATATAGCTATATTGTGTGCCTCTGTACATACATGTAAACAAATACATGTACCTGCAAATTTGTGAATGCACGTGTCTGAGAACATGATACACATGGGCACAGTGCGTGTGTAAACATACACATGTGCACATATGCACCAAATGTGTGCAAGTATAATCAGTAGCCCATGGAATGGTACACGTGTACAAAGATGTGCCTGTATATATGTATGGGTACAAGAGAAAAATACATACGCACATATACATCTGCTAAATGCACATGCCTATATTTGGAATGTGAGCCTGTTTTAAGTAGGTGAGTGTGTATTTATCCTTGTAATCACTACTTAGAGCCTGTGACCTTAAGTTAATGAGCCTCCTGGAGTCCTGACTTTGTCATCTATACAATAATACCAAACCCTGCCTCATGCAGGTTTTATGAGGATTAGTGAAATTATGGATGTAACGCACTTAGTACCATGACTGGCATGTAGTAAATGCTCAGTCAATATTAGCTTTCCTTATCTGCACACATGTATACTGATTTATACTTACGTATATTTACATACTTATAAGTCCACAAAGATACACATCAAAATATTAACTTTGGTTACCTATGGGTGATAGATTTTTATTGTGGGGTTTTGGGGGGGCTGGCTTTCATATTTTGCAATTTTTCTAGGAAGATTCTTTTTTTTTTTCATGGTTTTTGGAGGTTATTTCTGAAACATAATGATTTTTAAAAATAAAATAAAGATGAGGCCTCTCCCTGACATAGCTCAATTCGGCATCTTTAAAGCTATTAACTACTACACCAAGGAATGCATAGTTTTGATACTCCACCAAATTTTTTGTATTCCAGCAATATGTCAGCATTACCTAATAGCTCAAGAAGATGGCAATACAAAGAAAAGCCACAGCTTTTTGCTTGTTTGCCTTATCCAAAGCAGGATGAAAAGAATGAATTAGATCCCACTGTGGGGTACATGTGATTTTTGAACACTGTGTAGACAGTTAAGTGACACTTGTCGTTTGTATTTTATTAAAGCAGGGAGGAACCCAGAGCCTTGCCCAAGGTCATACAAAAAAGCATGTGCCAGACCCCAGGCTGTGAGAGATCTGAGGACTAGACTACACTGCCACAGTTTGGGCGTGTTTATGAAACCAAGAAGCTAAATTCTTAACCAGTCATTTCAGAAGTCTGGCTGGAGGAGGGAGGAAATTACAACACAGCCCTGATGACAGCAAAACAAACTGGTAACTGGCTGCGTTGGGTTAATCTAGATGTTTTAATCATACTGGTCTTCCTTATTTCTAAAACGCAAAACTGTAGCTCATCAATGATAGGACACTTAATATCATAAAAGCACGACTGACATTTGTATGCAAATTATATCAAAAACATCTGAAATGACAAAACGCAAGCAGTTATCTGCGGTTCCAATCAACACCAGTTCCTACCTGGCTTAATTCCCACAATTATGATATGTTAGGTTAAATACCACTAAAAACCCTGCAGATTGTCTCTGAATTTCCGAGGGGAACCCAGCTACAGAGACGGGCGAGTAAAACAAGCAGCTCTTTTCCCTAGGGCCTCAATTTAGAAATTATAACCGGGATAATACTCCAATCAACCCCTATACATTTCCTCCCCAGCCATGCTATTAAATCTCCTTAAACGTCATTTCCAAGCTTTTAAAACACACACCCAGGCACACGCCCTGCAGGCTTCCATGAAGCTCGACATCTTGGGGCATCGCCCCAATAAAACATCGCCTTTCCCAAACCTACTGCAAACTGCGGACTTGCCTCTCGTCTCATTTTTTGACTTTTGTCTTAAAACCAGAGGCGAGGGGGATGGGTTTCGACAGACTAGGCTCTGAAACCCTGAGCAATCGCATCTCGCGGGGAGCTGTCGGCCGCAGTAGCAGCGATTTTAATCTTTTCTCTCCACCTCGTTTCCTTTCCCGTCTCACGCTTGCTTTTTTTTTTTTTTCCTTCTTTCCAATGACATCAAACCAAGAGAGGAGCAAGGAAAACTGAATGCCCCCGGGCCGCCGCCTCCCGAGGGTCGCGGGTTCTGCCTCGGGGACCCGCCCGCCGCGGGAACTGCGGGAAACGCTGCGGGGCAGAGGTTTTCCACCGCCCGAGTGCCGCCCCAGGTCGCGGAGGGATGGGCCGGGCTCGCGGCGGCCTCGAATCCGAGCGCGGGGCCCGCCCGGCCCTGTGAGGCCGGGCGCGGCCTGCTAAGCCGCGGCGTCGCGTCGGCCACAGGCTGGGGCCAGAGACGCCTGAAGCGGCCGGCCGGCGGGGCAGGGGCCGGGACCGAGGGCTGGAGGCCGGGGGGCCGGGGCGGGACTCGGCGTCGCTCACCTGCTGGTACCGGCTGCCGCAGGCCGGCTCCACCGCCGCCAGCGCCGCCAACGCCAACGCCATGGCGCAGCCGGCCGCAGGGAAGGAAGGCGAGCGAGCGAGCGAGCTAAAGGGGCGCGGGCGCTGCGGCCTGGGAGCGCGGGGAGGCCGCGGGGGACGCGCCTCGGGTGGGTCTGGATGGCCGCCGCCGCTTCCAGGCAAGCCGCTCTCCTCAGGCTGTGAGCGCCGCCGCCGCCGAGGCTCCGACGCGGCCCCTGGGGAGGAGGCGGGGACGCCGCCGACGACGCTGCGCCGCCGCCCCGCCCCCGACTCGCGCCGCGCGGCCCGGCCAGGCCTCACCCCGCGCCGCCGCCTTGGCCCCGCGGAGCCGCCGCCCGCGGTGGGGTCCGCCCTTCCGAGGCGAGGCCGCGGAGAAAGAATTACCCTCTGAGGAGCACCTCGTACGAGCTCCGAGCTTTCCCCGTGTGTTCTCTTCTAACCCTCATCGTACACCCCGACGTGGGGGCCACCGCCCCATTTAAGAGGTCGCTGGCGTCCAGGGAGGTTGACAACCTGGCCCAGCAGCGATCTGATCCCTGGTACCTGCTGCACAATCTCGGTTCTTTTCCAAGTCCCTTCTTGTCTGCCATCTTCGTAGAGCAGGGGTCTGCTACCGCAGGGCAGAGGCCAAATCCGGTCCAGTGGTGGTGGAAAGTATAAGAAATGGACGTTTCATTGTCCATAAATTAAGTTTTACTGGAACGCAGCCGCTCCCGTTTTTGGGTATGGCCAGTAAATCCTAGTACTTGTTATTTGGCCCATTACAGAGAAGTTTCCTGAGCCTACATCCTCCAGAATTCCTTAGATCTCGAACAAACCCTAGTTAGGATGGATGATCGTAATAGCATCCTCCTTTTTATGCAGCCCTTTAGTATTTTAACAGCCTCCCCTGTAGATATAGACATATTTTTCTGTTTTATATATATTATATATATAAAGTAGGCTCCACCCAGCATGGAGCCCAACTGGGGGCTTGAACTCAGGACCCTGAGATCAACACCAAGCTGAAAGCAAGAGTTGGGCTCTTAACCCACTGAGGCACACAGGAACCCCAACATGAGATTTTTCTTTTTTGGTGGGCGGCAAAGCAAAGTTTATTGAGTGATAGCAAAGTGATAGTACAAAGCTCCGGAAGAGGGAGGGGACCCCAGAGGGTTGCCCCCCACCCCATGGTATTTTTCTGAACCAAAGCTCTCTGAGGAGGTGACATGAATGGCCAAACTCCAAATATTCAGCCATGCTGAGAGCTTTCCTGATAACGGTAACATGTGCAAAGTCTCTGAGAGGAGTGAGAGCTTGCCTTGTGGAAGAACTGAAAGGAGGCAGGCAGAACTGACACATATGAGATACAATTACCAATGTTTCCCAGATGAGGAAATTAAGCTTGAAGAGATTAAATATCCTACCCAAGAACACAGAGCTAGTGAGGGGAAAAGCTGGAATGTAAACCCATTAAACCAGCATTGTTAACCATTATCATGCAACTAAATTATAAACTCTGTGAAGATGAAAGTATATATCTCTTAAATATTTTGATATTTCCCATAGCACAGCATAGCTATATAGCAGGCATTTAATCTGCTATTTCCTTCTGTCATACTCAGCCACCTGGAATTGCTTCTATACACATGTCCAACACGGGGAAAAAATGGATCTTTGAAGCTTGTTGCAATTCCCATTTCTTTTTGATTGCCTTTCCAACTTAGTCATCTAAGGTTGGCATTAATATGATCATTGTTTTAGCCTCTGATTTTCAAGTTTAGTTAACTACGTATTTTTTTTTTCCTTTTTTTTTTTTAAAGATTTTATTTATTTATTTGAGAGAGAGAATGAGAGACAGACAGCACGAGAGGGAAGAGGGTCAGAGGGAGAAGCAGACCCCCCGCCGAGCAGGGAGCCCGATGCGGGACTCGATCCAGGGACTCCAGGATCATGACCTGAGCTGAAGGCAGTCGCTTAGCCAACTGAGCCACCCAGGCGCCCTAACTACGTATTTTTTGACCATAGCTGTGTTTTGAACCTACCCTGAGGTTTCTACATATACGAGCCAATTGTAATCAATAAAAATTCTAGATATTTATCTTCCTCACTTTAAGTTCTCCACCAGTTTCCAAACTCCTGCATGTCTGTCCCAACATCCAAGCGTTAGCCTCACATATTGACACTTTTGAGAAGTGCCAAGCTGAGAGTCTCGAAATGGTACACTCTTTACTCTGTCCCTTAGTTGCTTTTAATCCAGAAAAACCACCTTTAAATGTAATAAGGTACAGTGAATCGTTCTACACCTAATGTCCTACCTTGTGGTCTTATATAAGGGAAAAAAATGTCTAATTTGAAATGCTTTAAAATCTCACCAATAAAAGTAGAAACCCAGATTTCTTTGCCCAGATTATCTAAATTTACTTGTAAGAAGGAATAAAAAAGATGTCTGTGCTGCCGCATATGGCTTCTGGGAGCAACACCTGCCATCTTTACCCACGTCCGCGGCGCCGTGAAGTCTGCGGAGAAGATGTTGCTCCCCTTCCCGTCTTCTTCTTTCCTGAATTACTTTCTCCCCCAATAGCGATACACTCCCTGCATAGGAACGTAATATAAATACTGGGCTTTCTCCCTGGAATATTGTCTCTCCAAAGGGAAAAAAAAAAAAAAAGTTCATCTGTAGCTTCCAGTCTCCCTTTCCTACTCCTTTTCTGATACCCTGAACCAAAATGTTTTACGTTCACAGGAAGTCTTGGTGGTTTGTTTGTTTTTTCTCTGAATTCCCCGCCCCACCCCGCCCCGCCCAAAGCCTTTAATAAGTAAATGGAGGTGATTTGTGTTGATTCAATGGATGGGTAAATTGGGAAGTTGAGAAACTGAGTCACCGCTGTACAAGGTCTCCCGTTGGCAAGCAAAGTGTACAGTGAAGGGGAAAACCGAATTTCTGACTCACGGATCCATGCCTGCTGCAAGCCAAGCAGACAGCAAAGATAATCCAAGGCTATAAAAATTGCACTCTTTGGCTTCATCTGGAGATGTTGTCAAAGAGTTTCCACAGAGAAAGTTATTAATTTCAGATTGCTGCACTTAGAAACTTATTTCCCCACAGAACAGCAGTAATACTTTCCATGTGCAATACTTTTTATGTGAATTGCTGACTCTGAATCATCCATCCTGAGAGAGAAGAGAAATATTATGGACAAGTACAAGCATAGCTCACGTCTGTTTCTCTACCCTACCCCCCCCCCCCCATTTAGATAAAAACTCCTCCAGAATAGATGTGGTCTTCTGTCTTTCACATCCACCTGAGGCCTGTCCTAGGCAGCACTGAGCTCAATAAGTAACCAAGAAGGGTTTGTTAAATTTTAAACAAAGCCTCATTGGTCTAATATCTCATTTCAGACCTTGAATGTCTCTAGCTAATCTTTACAGAGCTCCCACTGAACCATGCTTTTCCATTTCCACTTACTTACTCCTTCTTTTAATTCTCATTACATTACTATGAGTTCCATTAAAGGCAAAGGTGATATCTTCATATTACAAATAAAGAAATTATCTACTGATAATTACTACTGTTTGTGGAGCACCTTCTTGATCTTGGACCCTTCCACAGGTCTTCTCCTTAATCCTCATAACAAACCCAGTCTGCAGGTAAAAGAGATTCAGGAGATGTACATCACTTGCTCAGTTAGTGACAGTGGAACCAGGATGCAAATTTAGATCTGTCTGATAACAAAACTTGAGCACTGCTCTGTAGAAGAGTGCAGAAGTTAGTAGAGGAGAGTAGAAGAGAGTAGAAGAGAGTAGAGGAGAGTAGAAGACACAGAAGAACCAGTCTCATCCTTGGAGTCTGCAGTGAAATAGAGAAGATAGTGAACACAGATTCAAGACATTTTTTCAAATATAAAAACTGCAAGTTAATTACAGCTGTCTTGGGCTGTATTAACTAGAGATGGTGAAGAGAATTATGTGATCATGTGTGATAATCAGGTAAGGATTAAAGAGAAAGGGTTCTGAATGAGAAAAAAGGCTTTGCCATGAATTGGAAGGCACATCCAGTCAGGAGTATGCTTGTAAAAAGCTTAGAACAGGGGGGCAGCAACTTTTATGTAAAGGGATAGACAGTACTGGAAATATTTTGGACTTTGTGGGCCACAAGTTTTCTGTCACAACTACTCTACTTTGCCACTGTATCATCAACATGGCCATAGACCATGTCAAGCAAATTGGATGGCTGTGTTCCAATAGCACTTTATTTATCATCACTGAAATTTGAACTTCTTATTTTCACATGTCATGAAATATTATGTTTCTTCTGATTTTTCTCAACTATGTAAAAGAAGGTAAAAATTATGGTTAACTCTCAGTTCATACAAAAACAGGTAGTGTGTGCGATTTGGCCCCCAGGCAGTAGATGGCCAGCCCCTAGCTTCCTAGCAGGACAAAAAAAAAAAAAAGTTTATGTGATAAGAGCTTGAGTAGGAATTTTAAACCACAGAGTAATGCAGAAGGCCTAATGGAGAGGCAAGGGAAAGAGAGAAGAGGATGGGTATTTATAAAAGATCTTAAACTACAAATGGCTTCTGCAAAAATGTAAGCCAGAGGAAAAGTGTTAGTCAGTTAGGGATCCATCATGAGATTCCTGATTCCCTGGCTTATCTTCTTGCCCCTGCAATGCAATTGATTTATTTATTCAACAGATATTAATTGAGCACCAATATGGGCAATTGCTGTGGCTTTCTGCCTTAAAACCTGAAACTACAAAAGAATAGTTTCTCATTTATTCTCCAAAATGAAATTAAGAAATGCTAAGTGTGGGTATTAACATACCGTAAGATTTGGTATGTTATGTCTTTATTTTTATTCATTTCCAACTATTTTCTAATTTCACTTGTGATTTCTTAGACCCTTTGGTTACTTAGCAGTGTGTGGCCTAATTTTGACCTATCTGTGCATTCCCCTAATTTCTTTCTGTCGTTGATTGCTAATTTCATTCCATTGTGATTGGAGAACATACTTTGTATTTTTTTTCTTTTTCTTTTCTTTTTTTTTTTTTTTTTGGTGGACAGCAAAGCAAGGTTTATTGAACAATAGCAGAGTGATCTTATGAAACTCCCGAGGAGGGAAGGGACCACAGGGGGTTGCCCGTACTTTGTATTTTTTCAATCCTTTTAAATTTATAGAGGTTGGCTTTATGCCCTAGCCTATGGTCTACCCTGGAGAATGTTCCATGTTCACCTGAAAAGAATGTCTATTCTGCTATTGTTGGGTGGCATGTTCTCTAGGTGTGTCTATTGGGTCTAGTCGGCTTATAGTGTAGTTCAAGTCTTCTATTTCCTTGTTGCTCTTCTGGCTAGTTGATCTTCTGGCTAACCATTATTGAAAGTAGATTGTTAAAGTCTCCCACTTATAATTGTAGAATTGTCTATTTCTTCCTTCACTGGTGTCAGTTTTGCTTCATATAGTTTAGTGCTTTATTGTTAGGTACATATACATTTATAGTATTTACTTATTTTATACACTCTCTTGATCCAAAAAGGATTTAAGTGATTGCAGTATAGTAAAGAAATCATAGATTAGAAGTAGATGAGAAAAGAAAAAGCAAAACAAAAATAGCAACATGAAAGAGACCTCGCCTTCTTGTTCACCGTTATCTCCATATGAACAGAGCCTGGCATATAATAGGCCCTTGTAGGATTGAAATAGCATCAGGAATGAGTTTAACACAAAAATGAAGTTATACATGTTACAAGCGCACCAAAAAAGTGGAGACCTGACTGGTTATACAACTGATAGGGAACCTGAGCTAAATAAAACAGGGTACCAAGACCGATAGAGAAATTTCTTCCAAGAGTCCTCAGTAACATTTAATTAGAAAGATGCTGAACTGATCTGTCTGTCCTAAATAGAATACATGCTTTAAATTTTGGGGACCCCCCCCCTGCCAGGAGAGATGCTGCAACTTGGTCCTCCATGTATTGACTGCCACATTTGATTGTGTAAATAGTGCATTGACACAGTCCAGGGAGAGCCAGGCCATTATAGTCTACGCAAACGACACCCTCCACCCTGATCTGGGCAATATACAACGTATGCAACCATAAGAGGCATCCCCATAAAATCTTTACATGATCCCACCCCTGACAAATGGCTCACAATATATTTAGGGGTGTTGTGGGTGACAAAGGAATGAGGAATGAAGAACAGCGAAGTGTCCACAAGGAAATCAAGCGTCTGATTCTCATCTTTGGACCCAGCATACCAACCAGTTGCTTTAACTAAGTGTCTTGAACACAAGAACAAGGTGAGTAGGGAAAGTGCCTGGCTCTCCACCCCTCAGGCTGATTCCTAAGACAAGAAAAGGTTTTCTCCCATTTCCCCAGTGGGTAATTTTCTCCCTGTGTTCAGGAAGTATCGTAAGAAACAGGATTACAAAAAAAAAAAAAAAAGAAAGAAAGAAAGAAAAGAAACAGGATTACACGAGGGAAATACTAAAGCTCAGGGATCTGCACTGTCTGCACTGTGTCAGGGGACATACTACTTGTGCTAATTATGACAACAAAGACGAGCCCCCCGCAGGGTCCCCCACTGGAAGAAGCTGATGTTGGCTTAAACTCAGCAGCAGCTTGTGGGCACACATGCTGGTTGCTCACAGGTCACCAGGAAACTCTGCCTGGGTGACTTAGAGCAGCCTTTAAGGAAAGGACAAGGGAGACTCTCTAGTTTTAAATAAGATTACATGAGGACCAGGAAATCACACCTTAGTTTTGGGGGGGGGTTTTTTTATTATTTTTTTTAAAGATTTTATTTATTTATTTGACAGAGAGAGAGAGAGCACAAGCAGGGGGAGAGGCAGAGGGAGAAGCAGGCTCCTTGCTAAGCAGGGAGACCAATGTGGGGCTCGATCCCAGGACCCTGGGATCATAACCTGAGCCGAAGGCAGATGCTTAACGGACTGAGCCACCCAGGCGCCCCCGTACCATAGTTTTAAAGCAGTGTTGAAATCCTGGCCAAATTACTCAGGAGCTCCTCTAACATTATCCCTGTGTGGGGCTCTTCCTCATTCACATCTTCGGTAACTGAAGCCCACAGATGGAGCAAAGACAAGCCCCCTTCTATGCCAAATTCCTCCCCTGGAGTCAGCCATGCAGTGATAGAGTAATGGTACAAGGTGGGTTGGCACCTGGCACGCAGCCTTTCCAGAGCTGATGGTGACAAAACAGATTTCAATTTTAAATAGTAATTGGCCACCGGCTCAGGGGTCGAATGAAAGTTGTGTTCGCTTTTGAAACACCATTCTCTTGCCTTGACTTTCCTTTACCTGTTAGTCACTCTGTAAGCAAACATGGCCGATATACTAGTCTACAGGTCATCCAGAACATTGGCTTAAATTGCCACTGATGTTTCTCACCATAAAAAATTAAAGATGCATTTTTATTGTTCACTGTCCTAAAAAAGATGCGTCTGATATCACTGCCCCCAAGACCACTACTTTAATTATCACACGTACTGAGCACTTACTTTATGCCAGGACTTGTACCAAGCAATTTACATTTTTTTATCTTTTCTACTGTTAATAAGAAACACATGAGATAGGGGCACCTGGGTGGCTCAGTCATTAAGCGTCTGCCTTCGGCTCAGGTCATGATCTCAGGGTCCTGGGATCGAGCCCCGCATCGGGCTCCCTGCTCAGCGGGAAAGCCTGCTTCTCCCTCTCCCACTCCCCCTGTTTGTGTTCCCTCTCTCGCTGTGTCTCTCTCTGTCAAATAAATAAATAAAATCTTAAAAAAAAAAAAAGAAAGAAAAAGAAACACATGAGGTAGAATCTATTTTATCTCTATCCTCTGGATGAGGGAACAAGTTGCATGAAGATAATTATCTTGCCTTTGTGTGTATGTCATAGAAGACAAGAGCTAAAAGGGCTTTTGAAATCATTTGGTTTGATCCTTCATTTGACAGATGAGGAAACTGAGCTCAGAGGCGTTAGGTCACACGCCCGTGATCACACAGCCAGGAAGTGGCAGAGAGGCTATGGAACATAAGGTTCCTTCCATCCCTGAAACAAACAATCTACCACTTTGGGTTAACACACGTCACCCTGGCCTTCTGTACTCTGAGAGCATGTGGCCCAACCTTTTATGATTCGAGGATTTGTGCCATCCCCATTGTGCTGTCCTCATGCAACCAAACTATGGTTCAGAAGAAAGGGGAGGGGCGATATTGTGCTCTCTCTGCAACCAACTGATGATGAAGTCAAACTTAATGACTCAGAACAGGCTGAAGCTCTTGGCCCTTCACAACTTTCCCCACAGGAAACACACCAGGTTCTTGGTTACCTTTCGAGTGTTTCATGGGTGGCACAGAACATATCCAAAAATAGGTCTGTCTCCCAGAAGAGACTTGCAGCCTAAAAATGTCACTCCCTCTCCCTTTCTAAACATACATCACTGCCCTGGGGGGTAGCCCTTCTTTCCCAACTTGGCAGCTGCCTAAGGATAAGCTTTCCTCCCACCTGGAGACTAGACTTCCTTCTTGGGGAGGGGAGAGAAATGCCAATTGTCAGTAGGAAAAAAAGACCTTTCATAGGATCTTTGGCAACAATTGTTCTTCTGAGACAGATTGATTTCAAGCAAAAAGTCTAGTCTCTGACCTCTGGAAGACCAACTCAATGGAACAATGCAGGTAAAAGCACTTTGCAAACTGCAAATACCAAGAACTATCACGTGCCTTTGCATGTGTTCCCTGAATCTTCAAAATCCAGGGAGCGGAACGGATGAATTATCTAGCGATACCTCTGGTGACACAGATTTTCCAGCCACAGAGCACCAGGAAGTTTTCCCGGCCAGGGCTCTCTGTGGATGATAACTCCTTGTGTGCTGACATGAGGTTAGGATGACTGCAAAAGCCTCTCTGAGGCTGAGTTCATGCTGGCTCCAGGAGGCTGCAAGGTTTGTGAATGAGGCAGGAGGAGTTGCAATCAGCCAGCAGAACCGAGGAGACAGGAAGACAGCCTCTTCTGGCTGTGGGAGCATCTCCTAGTTGAGTCTCTGCCATTGTGTTGACCTGGAGCTTGTCTTAAACAAAGGCATGTTTACTAGCTTCTTACCGGGTGCATGTGCTACTTGAGCTCCGTGGAACATCTTGTCATATTAGAGGTGTTTGCAGGTCTTTGATTTTATTCATGCAATCACTCATTCAGTAAATGCATATTTAATTCTTACTCCATGGGCAGCTTTCTATTTAAAAAAAAAACTCCTCTATTTTCTGCCCACATGTAAAGCCCATGTACAGTGAGTATAGCTTGGAGGTAAATAGGTTTTGTTTAAAGAAGAAAAGTAAAGGAGGACCATTTTCCATTGCATCCCCTCCCTGCCACTCTCCTTGCCCCACACCATAAACTAGAGGTCACTTTTGGGATACTTTCTGATCCTGGGAACTATTGTGCTCCTGGAAATCACTCATTTCAGGGCTTTGGGTGCTTGTAATGAGATGCCCAAAGACAGGGGAGATGCATGTGACTCATGTTACCTTTCCCATGTGCAGGACAGAGAGTAGTAATCCCCCTGAGGTCAGAAGCAGGTAAGAATTCTAACACAGGGCTCTGAGAAGTCACTGCTGTGTGTCTGGATCTGGCAGGTAAATTATAATCCATCCACCTCCTCTTTCCATCTGTGTATTTTTGACCAAGTTCAAGAGATGTTCAGGAAAGGATAAATGGTCATAGGTGCAGGAGTGGTTGGGAAAGATGCCACAGGGAAAGGCAATTTTAGCTTTATCCTGAAGGATCCATCAAATTTGGGTAGAGTGGGCACATAGGGAAGAGGAGAGAGGAAGAATATTGGCTGTGCTGAAGTTTTGTGCACTTTTTTTTTTTTTAAAGATTTTGTTTATTTATTTGAGAGAGAGAGAATGAGAGAGAGCACATGAGAGGGGGGAGGGTCAGAGGGAGAAGCAGACTCCCTGCTGAGCAGGGAGCCAGATGCGGGACTCGATCCAGGGACTCCAGGATCGTGACCTAAGCCGAAGGCAGTCGCTTAACCAACTGAGCCACCCAGGCGCCCCATTTTTTTTTTTAAAGATTTTATTTAGTTTTGTGCACTTTTAAAAAAATGTAGTCAAATCTATGTCTCTCTCTCTCTTTTTTTTAATGACTTCTGCCTTTAATTTACGAAGATCCTCCTCATCCCCAAGATCATGAAAACATTTACATATATTTTTTCCTAGTACTTTTCTTTCTTACATGGACATATTTGATCAAGTTCAGTTTATTTTGGGTAAGGAACATGGTAGGAATCCAGGATTTTGGGGGGTTTTTTAATGGCTAGCTAGATCTCATACCATTTGTTGAATAATTATTTAAAAAGTGTCCATCATATACAAAATCTCCTTTTATATATATCAGCTTATTTCTGGAACTCTGATTTTTTTTTTCACTCATCTGTTCAAATGTATATTGTGAGTCCTGCTTTTTAGAAAACTTAATTAACAAAATCCTCACATACAAATTCGATCTAAGGAAATAGAATTCTTCAGGCTGCTGCCCTGTCCTAAAATGACTCAATTTTTCAAAAACTTAAATATATATATACATTTAAACACACACACATATATACCTTTTTTGAGAGAGAGAGCACGTGCACGTGTACGCACATGTTGGGGGTGCAGAGAGGGAGAGAGAATCTTAAGCAGGTTCCATGCTTAGTGCAGAGCCCAACCGGGGACTCCATCCCACGACCCCAAGATCAGGACCTGAGCTAAACTCAAGAGTTGGGCACTTAACGGACAGACTCACCTAGGCACCCCTATATACCTTTATATATATATATATATATAAAACAGCTTTATTGACATATAACTTTTATTCTATACAATTAATCCATTTAAAATGCACAATTCAGTGGTCTTTCTATTTGCAATGTGCCACAATCAATTTTAGAATATTTTCCTCACCCCAAAAAAGAAACCCTGCATCCATTAGTAGTCATTCCTCATTTCCTCCCAACTGCTGCCCCTGCCAGCCCCCTGGCAACCACTAATCAACTTTCTGTCTCTACAGATTTGCCTAGTTTGGTCATTTCATATAAATAGAATCATACGATGTGTGACCTTTTGTGTTTGGCTTCTTTCACTTAGCAGAATTTTTTCGAAGTTCATCTGTATAATAGCATGTATAGACATACTTCATTTCTTTCTATTGTTGAAGAATCCGTGGTATAGATATACCGTACTTTGTATAACCACTCACCAGTTGAAGGATATTTTGGTCATTTCCACTTTTGGGCTATCACGAATAATGTTGCCATGAACATTCATGTACAAGTTTTTGTGTGAATTATACACTCCTTTTAAAAGGAAAATTACCTTAAAAAATAAAATAAAAAGGAGCATTATCTTTTGCAAAAAGTCATATACTTCTTTGCAGGACTAGGCCTGTGAGCCATCTTTTTAGGATAATTAAAAAGTTTATTTCTGGGCACCTGGGTGGCTCAGTCATGAAGCATCTGACTTCAGCTCCGGTCATGATCCCAGGGTCCTGGGATTGAGCCCTGCATTGGGCTCCCTGCTCAGCAGGGAGTCTGCTTCTCCCTCTCCCACTCCCCCTGCTTGTGTTCCCTCTCTGTCAAGTAAATAAATAAGACCTTTAAAAAAATTTTTTTAAAGTTTATTTCCTTATACTCTTTCTTCTTTAAAGCCACATGTAATTTTATTTGTGAAGGTCTTCATCCTGTCAGTTTATGCTAATTTGAACCACCATGAAGTCAAGTTAATGGAGAAATTAATTAAGAAAACAGCAATCTGTTAAAGAATACGACTGGTGGGTGTTGCAAAGGATCCAGTGATTAAGATGGAGGTGGTGCTGAAGTGCAATGTACAAAATCACTAATATCTTTTTTTTTTAATTTTTTAAAAATATTTTATTTATTTATTTGACAGAGAGACATAGCGAGAGCAGAACACAAGGAGGGGGAGTGGGAGAGAGAGAAACAGGCCTCCCGCCGAGCAGGGAGCCCGATGCGGGGCTCGATGCCAGGACCCTGGGATCATGACCTGAGCCAAAGGCAGACACCCAACGACTGAGCCACCCAGGTGCCCCTAATATCACTTTTTAAAGTTCTTCTCTTTAGGGGGCGCTTGGCTGGCTCAGTCTGGTAGAGCATGCAACTCTGGATCTTGGAGCTGTGTGTTCAAATCTTAACATTGGAGGGGGGAGAGCTTACTTAAATAAATAATAGGGGCACCTGGGTGTCTCAGTCAGTTAAGTATCCAACTCTCGGTTTCAGCTCAGGTCATGATCTCAGGGTCGTGGGATTGAACCCCATGTGGGGTTCCGCTCAGAAGGGAGTTTGGGATTCTCTGCCTCTCCCTCTGCCCCTCCCCCTGCTCGTGATCTCTCTCTCTCTGTCCTTCTCTCTCTAAAATAAATAAATAGGGGCGCCTGGGTGGCTCAGTCGTTAAGCATCTGCCTTCGGCTCAGGTCATGATCCCAGGGTCCTGGTATCGAGCCCCGCATCGGGCTCCCTGCTCAGCAGGAAGCTTGCTTCTCCCTCTACCAGTCCCTCTGCTTGTGTTCCCTCTCTCGCTATGTCTCTCTCTGTCAAATAAATAAGTAAAATCTTAAAAAAAAAAAATCCTATTTATTTATTTTAGAGAAGGGGGAGGGGCAGAGGAAGAGAGAATCTGGAGCAGACTCCACGCTGAGCAGGAGCCTGATGCGGGGCTCAGTCTCACCACCCTGAGATCATGACCTGAGCTGAAATCAAGAGTCTGTCATTTAACTGGCTGAGCCACCCAGGCGCTCCGAGGTTCAGTTTTTAAACTAGCTTAAACATTTCATAAATTTTCCCTGTTAATCCTGCCATTAGTGGAATTACCACTGACAAGTTTCAGTGAAATAAATCAAAGCAAAACAAACAGACACAGTTTAACAGACCCTACTCCCCAGCTAGACTCTAAGCTCTTGAGAACAAAGGCTGCGTCTTTGTTTGTGGTAGGCACACCATAAATATACTGTATTTGTTTATCAAAGGAATGAGGGAAGGTGTGTCCAGAATCAGATTTCTAGCCTTTGCCCCACCCATCTGCTCTCACTCTGGTGTTTATGCTCCCCCCGAGATCCGGGCTTCACCCAGTGCTAAGGGACATATCAGGAGTTATCTAAGGCAGGCACAGTTGGCATTTTGAGGAAGGGAGGGGGGGCCACATCAACTAGAAAACCAAATGGATCCTGTTTGGTCACGTCCTTTATCTGCCAATTTTGAAAGGAGAGAAATTTCTTCATACTTTGGACTTTGTACCAAGAAACAAAAACAAACAGAAAAGAGTTTAAATACTAAATCACGTTGACTCGACCAAATCCCAAAGGTGGCTGTGGAAGGGAAGAGACCTTGCGTCTTAAGCCTCACACCCTCCTGACCCCTCGGAAGCATTTCATCGCAGCTCTGGGACAAAAAGAACAAGCAGACCTTTCAGTGCTGCTATTTTTGGCACCAAGTCCAGGTAGTCAATGCTGGTAGCCCACGTGGTGCAAGAAGCACCTTCCCGGCCCAGACAGACATGGATTCCGCCAGACACTCGGACGGCAAACTGCCGGGACATCCAGAAAGCCCCTTTCGGGCAAAGACCTCTTTGCTCCTCCTTACTTAAACCTTGCCAGACATGCCACACCAGAGGGGACACGTTTTACCTGGAAGTTCCTAGAAAATTCCACGGGGCTTGGAGAAACTCAGGCCCGACCAGAAGCAGCCGTTTGCAGACGTGCCTACGGCTGGCTCCTTGGTATTACTCGATAAGCAGTTCAGATGTCATCTCCCCAGAGGGGACTACCCTGGCCCTTCACAAAGACCTTGAGGCCCTAAAGATGAAGCTACTCAGTCTCAGCCCACACAGTGCCCCAGTTCTCTCTCCTTAGCCACAGAAGCTCACTAAGGATGAAGGGGCCATCTGAAAGGGTGGTGGTGGTGGTTCTTTTGATCAGTTCGTTAGTCTTTTGATTTTTTTCCTCTGGTTTTATCTTCTACTCTGATGAAATGATTGTGATTTTCACCCTGTCCCAGAACAAACAGAGCTGTGACTTATGCTTCCCAGTGTTGGTTGCTAATTTCATGCACCATCAGGATTTGTGTCCTTTCATGTTTCTTCCATTAAACCTTATTTCCCCCTCTGGGATGCTGGAACATTGTGAGTAGCATATTGTCATGTGCTAGCATGCTGGGGGTTGCAGGGAGGCCAGGACTAACTTGGAGGGAACTTGTCCCTCGGTGACACCAACCCACATGAAGCTTGCTCTCCAGACTCCCCACCCTCCCTCGGGGACAGCCGTGGCTCAGCAATCACAGCTAAGCCCGGAAACCGCCTCCCGGCTCTTCTCAACAGCATTCCGGGCGGCCATCGCCAATTGAACTTAATTGGCACTATTTGGCAGTCCTGCTTGATTTATTACAATAATTGAAAAAGAAGAAATAAATCTGTCCTCAAACTGGATTCGGTTATACTGTTGCTCAGATCATGTTCCCAGTGTACAGAGGGCTATTTCAGCACCAGAAGTCTATAAGGTTGGAGGACCCCTTGTTCTTTTAAGGAGGAAGGGAATCTCTCTGAAAACATCTTTTAAAAATAAATCTTAACGTTTTTAAAGCATGGAGAAGTACAGAAAAGAAAACATTTAATGGCCCATGCTCTCCCTGCCCAGATCACTCCTGTCAATATTAGATAATAATTTTAACATTAGAATAGTAGTACATGTAGAAAGTTCGAAATTTTAATCATTAAAGTATAAAATAACAAGTGATAACTTCTGTTCCTGCCCTTCTGAATGGTAACAACTACTATTTATTAGTCGTTTTTTATGGGTCCTCCCAGAAGAAGTATATCTATGTATATACACATTCTTTTAAAATTTACCAAAAAAGGGGTCCCTGGGTAGTACAGTCAGTTAAGCACCTGACTCTTGGTTTTGGCTCAGGTCATGATCTCATGGGTTGTGAGATCAAGCCCCACATGGGACGCCACACTGAGCATGGAGTCTGCTTGAATCTCTCTCTCTCCCTCCCTCTGCCCCTCCACCCCCCAAATAAATAATCTTTAAAAAACATAAATAAAATAAAACTCACCAAAAAAAAAAATTTACCAAGAAAAGAGAGGGAGATCATGCTCTACATCATGTTCCACACCTTGCGTTTCTTCTTACTACCAAATAATACATCTTGGAGTTCTTCCCTGATCCACCTCATTCATTTTATCAGCACATGGGTTTTCAACATAGGGAGGTGCCATAATTTATTTAATCAGTACCCTATTAATGGCAAAGCACTTTAAAAAGACTATAAGGGGCCTTGGCAGTTAATATACCATTCACCAGTAAGAGAGTAGAGACCCCTACTTCATTCATTCACTCAAAAGCCTACAGCTCCAAAGATTATTCAGCTTGGTCCACAATATCTGGCAAATAGAACTACAAAGCAAAGCATCAGCAGAGTTGGGGGTGGAAGTGTGGTATAAAAAAAGTCATTTGCAGTGCATCAGAATGAAGATCACTTGTAATGATGTAAACACTGACAGTTCTCGGAGCCTCAGTCATGTGATGGGGCCAGGGCTGGGTGACATCGATTCAGCATCGCTTCACACAGACTTCAGATGAACAGTGTCTCAGAAGCCCTACGGCACTAAAAATGCCTTTATTTTATTCAGAATGGGTATAATCTCTAGAGCTGCTGAGTCCACAGAGCCAGCTATGCTTTCCTATCACCAAGGTGTCTTGATAGTAGGACCATCTTTTATTTATTTATGTGTGTGTGTGTGTGTGTGTGTGTTTTAATTCTCCAGGGAAAGAGACCTTTGTTTTGTCCAATTCTAATTCTACCAGGGAACTGGGGTGATCATTTCAGGTAAAAATGAAAGTAGCCTCATTTGACCACTTGTTAACTGCGTGTCCTAGGCATGTCACCTAACTATTCTTTTTTTTTTTTCAAAGATTTTATTTATTTGACAGAGAGAGACACAGCGAGAGAGGGAACACAAGCAGGGGGAGTGAGAGAGGGAGAAGCAGGCTCCTGGCTGAGCAGGGAGCCCGATGCAGGGCTCAATCCCAGGACCCTGGGATCATGACCTGAGCCGAAGGCAGATGCTTAACCACTGAGCCACCCAGGCGCCCCGTCACCTAACTTTTCTAAGCCTATAAAATGGCACTAAGGATGCCTACCCCACAGGGTTGTTGGAATGATTAGCTGGACAGTATATGTCCATAGGAAACACAGGGCATGCTCCCACTTGTGTATTTAGACACATATCTAATATGTTAATCTGCAAAGAGAGATGCCTGAGAAGATGTTCACCAAAATGATAATCCTGGTTTTCTCCAAGGTGGGATTTCTGGAGGGCTTTTCTTTTTTTCTTTTTAAGATTTTATTTATTTATTGACAGAGAGAGAGAAAGCACAAGTAGGTAGAGCAGCAGGCAGAGGGAGAGGGAGAAGCAGGCTCTCCACTGAGCAGGGAGCTGGACATGGGGCTCGATCCCAGGACCCCGGGATCATGACCTGAGCCGAAGGCAGCCGCTTAACTGACTGAGCCACCCAGGTGCCCTGGAGGTTTTTTTCCTTGGTTTTTTCCATACTGCTTGGTTTGTTTATTCGGGGGATTTAAAAATTTTTTACAATGATCAGGAAAGACTTTTACAAAAAACATAAAGCCATTTTCAAAATGAGACAATGTATATAAAGAAAATCACACACAGTAAGTGCTCAATCAGCAGTAAATGTTATTACTGTGAAAACTTATCATGAGGGGCGCCTGGGTGGCTCAGTTGGTTAAGCGACTGCCTTCAGCTCAGGTCATGATCCTGGAGTCCCTGGATCGAGTCCCGCATCGGGCTCCCTGCTCGGCGGGGAGTCTGCTTCTCCCTCTGACCCTCCCCTCTCTCATGTGCTCTCTCTCATTCTCTCTCTCTCAAATAAATAAATAAAATCTTGAAAAAAAAAAAAGAAAAAAAAAACTTATCATGAAAAGATGGGCCTTTCGATCCCAGAAAATCACCATTTAACTATATTTTAGACCCACAAAGCCCAATCCTTAAGAATATGGTCTTTGAGGGGCGCCTGGGTCGCTCAGTCGTTGGGCATCTGCCTTCAGCTCAGATCATGATCCCAGGGTTCTGGTATCAAGCCCTGTGTTGGGCTCCCTGCTCAGCAGGAGGCCTGCTTCTCCCTCTCCCACTCCCCCTGCTTGTGTTCTTGCTCTCACTAACTCTCTCTCTGTCAAATAAGTAAATAAAATCTTAAAAAAAAAAAGAATATGGTCTTCGAAATCAGATAGTTCTGGGTTTAAATTCCAGTTCTGTATCTTTTTTTCCCTTGTCAATCTTTTTTAGATGCCACATCTTGAGCAAAACACTTTATCACTTATAGTTTTGATTCCTCCATCTGTAAAATGAAATGCTTTTTCCGTCATCCAATCACCCAAATCCTACACAACCTTCAGAGCCTTCAGTGTTTCCGGCTGTCCTGAACGCATGGAATTCCTGGAATACTTGCAGACTTGGTCATTTCTTAGGGTCCTGGATATAATCATGGAATCCTGTCACAGCCAACACAGCTAATTCCCTACACAATATCTATTCTTTCCTCTCTCCTTACCAACAGAATTTAAATTTTATGCAAGACAGCAATGTGCCCAATTAAAAACACTCACCTCCCAGACTTCCTTGCAGTTAAGGGTGGTCATGTGGTCCAGCTTGACCAATGAAATATAAGCAGTATTCTTATATATTACAAGAGGCTTCCAAGAAAACTGGTGTATCCCTGATCACAAAGGATACGTTCAACTTTCATATATTTTTGTCCTTAACCCTTTCCCCTGTTCCTGCCTAAAGAAGACAAGGACACTTAGAGAGTCAGTAGCCATTTTTGCAATTATAAGAACCACCCACCACGAATGACAGAGCAAGAAAGCAGAAGAAGTCAGGTCTTTGATGACTTCACGGAAATGCTATACATATCCTGGGCCACATACCCTAGACGCCCTGTTACATGAGAAAAAGAAATCTTTACCAGGTCAATCCACTGTTGTCTGGATTCTGTTACATGCAGCCAAATGCAATCCCAAGTGAATATACTACTTTATATGGTTGCTGTGAGGACTAAAATAAGATGTTTGTTAAGCACTTAGCCTAGTGCCTGGAACATAGGAATAACTTAATGAATTATTTGTTGATGAATTCTAATTTTCTTCCTAGTAAGAGGGAATCAGAAATCGAAAATATAGTCTATGGCACAGACTGTAACAGAGAGTTGGGAACTTTACTTATTCATTCATTTGTAAAGTTCTTAGAATCATGCCCAGCAGACAAGAAGCACTTTATAGGGGCGCCTGGGTGGCTCAGTCATTAAACGTCTGCCTTCGGCTCAGGTCATGATCCCGGGGTCCTGGGATTGAGCCCTGCATTGGGCTCCCTGCTCGGCAGGAAGCCTGCTTCTCCCTCTACCACTCCCCCTGCTTGTGTTCCCTCTCTCGCTGTGTCTCTCTCTGTCAAATAAATAAATAAAATCTTTTTTTTAAAAAAAGAAGCACTTTATAAATATTTGATAAATAAATAAAATCCTAACAAATGTTTACTGAATGTCCACAATGTGTCAGGCACTGTTCTAGATGCTGGGATTACAGCAGTGAACAGGATGGTATTCCTGCTCTTAAAGCACTTGCATTTTAGAAAGAACAGGAGGAAATGAACAATAAGCAAATAAATGAATACACAAGAAATTTCATGAAAATAAAAGAGGATGATGTGATAGAGACACAGAGTTCCCTGGGTGGGCTATCCAAGGAAAGCATCTTGGAGGAGGTAACACTGAAGGTAAGACCTGATCCATAAGAAGGAGCCAACTCCACAAAGGTCTGGGGAAGAACAAGGCTGGCAAAGGGAGGATTGTCAAAGGTCCTAAGAAGGTAGGTATGAGTTGTTGTTATGAAGGAATAATGTTCCTGAAATCCCCAAAGGGTTAAATTTGCAAGCACAGAGAGGAATGCATACAGAGGGTAAATCTACATTTTATACTGCCTGAGACATATACAGTTTGGGGGGCCCTCTTTAAGGAAAAGAATATTAACGTACATATATAACATGGGGCTTTGGAAGGAAGCTTTGCAAGGGAGGTGAGTGGCTCTAAGGCTTAAGCTTCACGAACTTCAGAGGAAATCTATTTCAGGTTGGACCTGGGGTGATAGAGAAAAGTAGATTTGACATACAGACTCTTTTGGGAGTCAGAGACCCACCTGAGGTAGAGGGAGTGAAAAAGTTGACATTTATGAGAAGGATCCGGGATATCTCACAGGACCCAGGGATGAGAACCTAGCTGGGCCAAATATACACTGCAACCAGAGTCTCAAACCCAAGCAGGACTCCCCGTGTTTTGTCTCTTTCTAAACCTACACATGTGTTTCATTCTTTTTTTTTTTAAGATTTTAGTTATTTATTTGACAGAGAGATAGAGAGAGAACACAAGTAGGCAGAGGGAGAGGGAGAAGCAGGCTCCCCGCAGAACGGGGAGCCCGATGCGGGACTCGATCCCAGGACCCTGGGATCATGACCTGAGCCGAAGGCAGCCGCTTAACCGACTGAGCCACCCAGGCGCCCTCACATGTGCTTCATTCTTAACTTTCTCCTTGAAGATCAGCTCCGTGTGCTTTTCTGACACATGGAGCAAGAAACCATGGCCTCCCATGTGACATGCTGCAGCTCCCAGCACCAGCTCCCAGGTCAGCTTCCCAGGGAAGCAGTCTGACTGACAGACTTGAGTCAGGCATCCATGCTTGAGTCAAAAAACCCCAGCATGATGGCAATGAGGAGACCACTCAACTGTGCGATGGGGACAAAGGCAGTCGCCTGAAAAAGAGGAATTTTTGTGAGCGGGGGGAGCAAACCGGAGATGTGTCTGCCTCACCTGCTAGTCTCTGACTAGAGCAGCGCCGTCCAACAGAAATATGACGTGACGCACAAATGTGAGCCGCATATGTCATTTACCATTTTCCAGCAGATGCATTACAGGAATACAAAGAAACAGATGAGATTAATTTTCATAATCTATTTTACTGAACTCAACATATCCAAAATATTATTACTTTAACATATGCAATTGACAAATATCTTACATTCTTTTCTACATACGAAGTCTTTGAAATCCAGCTTTGAAAATCTCTATTTACGGCACATCTCAATGCGGGCCAGCCACATTTCAAGGGCAGCTAGTGGCTGCCATGCTGGACAGGCAGGTTGAGACTTCTTGGCTGAGATCTGGTTGAGGCTGCTACTCATGTACATCCCAGCAGGTCCAAGTCCGTAATGATCAAACAACATTCTCTCACCTGACGCAGTTGTCATTCCTGCGCATCTGCTCTTGGGCTCTGATAAATGTGCAGGATTAATCATCACTGGCTTTCAAAGTGCACATAGCACAAGCACTTTTGCTGCCAAATTGCAATTACAGAGTTCTTTCTTTGATGGATCCAGAGTTTAATGTCTTTGCACTTCCTTTATTCCAGAAATGAAATTAAAGCCTCTCTCTCTCTCTCTCTCTCACACACACACACACACACACACACACACAAAAGGCCCACAGAAACCTACAGCTCCATCAGCAAATTGTTCAGCCTTGGTAGGAAGGTCATTAGACTGGTTTTATAGAGAGTCCATAAAGCATCGGGAAAACAGATAAATGTCAAAATCCTGGCTGCTCAGCTGCACTTCAGCTCAGCCTCCCAAAGGTAATAAATGCATCTCTCCAAAGAGTATCTGCTTTCTCTTCAGTTCGCTGCATCCAGGTAAATAAGCAGTACAAGGCGTATTTCTTTTTCATTTTTTTCCCCCAAGTTCTAGCCAACACAGTTGTATACAGGTTAGATCTACTCCATCTCACTTGGAGAGCTGGTTTCTATTCTGGTTATTGATTTTTCAGATGACTTTGGTTGAAAAGACAAGATGTGACTGGTTTAGAAGTCTTATTTTTTTGTCTAGAGGCAATTTGTGATGGCTGCCTAGTACATTGATAGCTACTTATACATCGGGCATTTCTTGTGTGCCAGGCAATGTGCTAAGTGCTTACAGACATTACGTTATTCAATTTTTGTAGCAACATCATAGGTTAGTACTATTATTAACACCCCCATCTTGTAAAGGAGGAAACTGAGGTTTGACAAATGTTAAGTGACTTGCCTTGAAGTCACATGGTTACTAAGCAATAAATCTAAGATTTGAACCTAAGTTGCCTGACACCAAAGCTTTAGCTGCTAAGGTCTGCATATCAGTTTGGGGTAATTTCTGAAATAGAAGGCCATCCGAGTCTCCAGGGACCAGAACTTTCACGTGAAGACTTCTTGGGGCAAGGTGTCTGAGAAGAGAGGATAGTGAAATGAGGGCAAGGGAGCAAGGTGGCAAAAATGGAGCTCCTTTTAAGTGGGAAAAATAAAGACAGATGTGCAAATGCCTAGGGAGGAAGCAGTTGACCAACCCTGACAAAGAAGGGCTGGACTCTCCTCTGCCCCCAGTGTAAACCAGCTCTGACTTTATTCCGCAGCCTTGAACAAGCCACCTGGCTTTCAGTAATGTAAAGATAATGGCTCTGCCAGGCCTCCCTGAGGGCCTATTTGGATTAACTAGTTAATGGTTATAGACTAGTTTGAGTAGGCAGAGGGCCCAATAAAATCTTTACTCAAGCCTTTTTAGCACAGAACTGAGCCCCTGTTGATGATACATGTTAAAGGAAGATCAAGCCCTCTTCAGTTTTATTGCTTTAATTGAGCCATTTGGCAGTACTAGGCCAGTCAAGAAAATAATAGCGTGCCCACATTAATTAGCCAACTTGACTCTGAGAGACAACACCAATAATGTTCTTAGGACCTGAATTTAATGTTGGTAACCTCAAGTGGAGGGCTGGCATTGGATAAATATTTGTTGAATTACTAAGTGCACAAATTTGATGTTTACTCAAGCACCTACTATGTGCCAAACAGTGGATTGCAAATATCAGGCTTTAAAAAGCCACCTTTCTTGAGCGCTGTGTATTGTGTAAGACTGATGAATCACAGACCGGTACCCCTGAAACAAATAATACATTATATGTTAATTAAAAAAAAAAAGTGAGAGCTCATAAAACCAGGAGAACTTAAAAAAAAAAAGCCACCTTTCTGATGACAGTATTTTGCCTGGAGATTGGGAATGTTACCATATCACGCCGAATGTGGATTTCTCCATCCGTGAGTTTCTGCACAATCAGCAGTAAAGCAAACTATCAAAGTACTCAACAATCCTACTTGACAGCAAATTACCCAAAAATTTCTCATAGCAAAGAGAAATTGAAAATTCAATAGTATCTCTCTTGGCAGAATGGTCCTGAAAGATAGAACTCTTCATTTGCAGGAAAAATAAGAGAATTTTCAGGAGCCATTTTGATAACAACTATAAATTTTTAAATATGCAGAATATTTTCATCCTTTAAAGGACCGCATCTACTCAGATTTCCACAAGGCAAGAGTATATAAGTTCCCAGTTAGAGGTGGAAGTCAATTTCAATTACATAACATCCTCCTGTCAGTTCCTACCTGTGTGGAAAAATGTGAAATGTGCACGTTTCCATAGAAATAACCAGGCAATTGTCCAGCTGGTTTCAAAAGTGGCTAAGCCCTGTTAATCATTTAATACCTTACCTCATGTGAGATAAACACAAGAGAAGTCACTGCCAGGCTACAGTATTTTCTCAAACCCTAATTTGTTCATTCTTTTATTCATTCTACTAAAATAAATTGAGGGGAGGGCTTACTCTATGCCAGGCATTGTTCCAGCCATGAGTGAAGCAAGCAGCCATAAACAAACCAAGATCACCTATCCTCCTGAATCTACATTTTATTTATTTTTTATTTACTTATTTTTTAAGATTTTATTTGTTTATTTGTCAGAGAGAGAGAGAGAGCACAAGCAGGGGGATCGGCAGGCAGAGGCAGAAGCAGGCTTCCCTCTGAGCAAGGACCCTGACCTGAGCCAAAGGCTTCCCTCTAAGCAAGGACCCTGACCTGAGCCAAAGGCAGATGCTTAACCAACTGAGCCACCCAGGCACCCCTAGAATCTACATTTCAGCAACTGCTTTCAGTTTCCAATAGACCTCAAGTATGCTTTAAGCTGTAGTTTAACAAAACGAAATAGCCTTTTGGGCTAGCCCTCAAACTTCCTCATGTCAATTCATTCTTTCAGCAAATACTATCTACTGGGCTACTCTGAAACAATACAAATATCTATCCAGATGGCAGTCATGTTTTCAACAGAGCTCACTGTCTAAATGGAAACACAAGGCATTTACAGCAACAGCAGCAACAACAACAACAACAACAACAAAAACCCAACACTACAAGGTATTAAATGCCATGAGCAAAGCAAATAGAATGCTGTGAAAATTCAGAGAAGAAAATTCACCTTCAGGGAGAAGGTAACTAGGAGGCATCTGATTTAGGATTTTAAAGGAAGAGGGGGTGGCTCAGTTGGTTAAGCATCTGACTTTTGATTTCGGCTCAGGTCATGATCTCTAGGTTGTGAGATGGAGCCCGGAGTTGGGCTCTGCCCTGGGTGTGGAGCTGGTTTAAGATTCTCTTTTCCTCTGCCCCTCCCCACCTCTCTCTCTAAAAAGAAAGAAAGAGAGAGAGAGAGAGAGGGAGGGAGAGAGAGAGAAAGAAAGAAAGAAAGAAAGAAAGAAAGAAAGAAAG